>NC_054871.1:1485393-1785393 GCF_018320785.1 Cheilinus undulatus | reverse complement strand
GACGGGGGAGAAAAGAGGGGAGGGAGGCTGAACACCCCCACCACCTCCTCCTCCTGAGCCACGTATTGAAAAAAAAAAAAAACACACTTGACTATTCATAGATCAAAGCGGCTCACACACATCTTGATACGCACAAATCTCTCCGACTGAGGTGGCATGTGGACTCTCCACACTCACAACCTCACACATGCATGCACGCCGCACAAACCTCCGTCTAGATCACCGAGGAGTCCTCAAAGTTCAACCCTGCTTTATCAAACTTTTACTCAGTGCACCAGCAGGCACAAGTCCTCTAAATGCATCCTTCTCTCATAAACCCAGACGTTCAGCTGCTCCTAAAGACGCTCTTCAAACACTCTGCAGACTCTGCTGCAGGAAATGCAAAGTGGAGTCCAAAGCTGCTGAAATTTTGGGAAGTTTTGTTGCTTCTGCAAATGTTTTCATTGCAGTAGCTGAAATTCTCTCACAGATCAAGTCTGACAAACGTTGTCGGAGAGCAGCACTGCAAAAATCTCCTCAAAGTTCAAAATCAAAATAACATATTTTATAGTTTATGTGCAGACAGATGTCCTCTGCAAAACTCTAAAATATTTGCACATCCTTGCTGCATGAATCCAGATGTTGAACTGATCTTAACCTTTCAGACTCATCTGGATTTATTTGATTTTATTTCTACTCTTTTAGCAGTCGTCATCCAGTCAAACACATTCTTATTCAGGCAAACTTAAAGTTTCAGTCCAGCTGATTCAGAGTCTGAGTTTTTATGCACTTTTTCTCAGAGTCGATGCATGTTTTTGAAAAATGCAAGAAGAAATGTTGTGTTTTGTTTTTATAACTTTAAACTGAGAAATCAACTTGTGTAGTGTAGTTTGCTTTTTATTTAGATCAGGGGTGTCAAACTCAACGACAGCAGGGGCCGGATTCTGAACTTGGGTCTAACCTGAGGGGCTAACAGGGTCAAGATTTAACCATAAAATGTCAACTTTATTTTAGCCAGAGATGAATTATGGGGGTAAAAAACTTGGCACTGATAATAAATGATTTAAAAAGGTCAACATGACAAGAGTCAAAATCTGAGATAAAAAGTCAAATTTATAAGTTTAAAGATAAAAAGATGACATTTACAGTCAAAATGTTTTTAAAAGGCAAAATGTGAGATAGAATACTGAAACCATGAATTTTAAAATTCAACAACTGAGATAAAATTCAAAATAATTTTTAACAGATAAAATATGAGGTAAACATCGAAATCATGAGTTTCAAATGTCAAAATATGAAATAAAATAAAAAAAATATGATTTTTTAAGGTTAAAAAAATGAGATAAAAGTTAACGTTAGGAGTTGAAAAAGGTCAAAACGTGAGACAAAGTCAAAATTATGAGTTTAAAAGGTCAAAACTGAGATAAAATTAAACATCATGAGTTTTTACGGTAAAAAATGAGATAAAATTTAAAGTTAGGAGTTGAAAAAGGTCAAAATATTAAAAAGTCAAAGTTATGAGATGTAAAGGTTAAAATATGAGATAAAAAGTCAAACCATAACTTTTAGTCATAACTGTGAGATGCAAAATTGAAAATGTAGAGAAAACACTAAATTCTCCTACATTCCTGACTTTTTATCAAATTATTTTTACTGTTTACTTTTTCTAATTTTTATGACTCAACAGTGATGTTATAAATCATCAAGGTTAAGTTTACATTTTTATACTGGAGGGAATCTGCAGACCTCATACTGGTGGGCCAGTTAGAATAAAAATATGATACGATCTGATGGACCAGGTTTAACTGCACCACAGGCCAGATTTGGCCCCCAGGCCTTGAGTTTGACACCCGTGATTTTGAAAGTTAAACACTGATGTTTTGGACCTATAATCATGTCCATGTCTGATCTTCTCTCAGCAGGTTACAGCCATTTATCCTCTGACTAACCAGGTGTTGTTTTTGACAGAACTGTGGGCTTATTCTTCTATCAAATCTACTAAAAGTCCTACCATGAGTCTAACAGAGTCTTATTCATTTATAGGCAGGTATCGTTTCATTACAATGAAGCATCGACAAACACTGCATGGATCTTCCTGTTTAATCAGAACTCCACCGTGTTTCAGCGCTCAGTCGCTAAATTCACTCTGAGAATCTACGCTGCTCATGGGAAATGTGCAGGCTGGCAAATTAATCCACCTTAAAGATGCTTCTTATGTCTAAAGGGTCAAAGGTGAATGCTCTCCTCCTAGCTAACAGTGACAGATGTTCAACAGGAAGACCACTGGTCTCGCAAGGAGGCCACTGAGCATGCTCATAATGCTGTTCAGTTTAGGTCTGAGGTGTTTCCATGCAGGACTATTCTATCTCCTAATACACGATGGGGCCAGAGGTCCCATTCCTTGTTGGGACGGGGGATCCATGGGAAGCCCAGATTTATGGGAGTCCTAAATAGCATCAATAGCATCAGCTATTAAACTCGGTTTGAAGAAAGAAGGTGGAACTGGAAGTCAAGGGCTAAAGGTCAGGGCCGTGCCTAAGGCCGGCTGTTATACGACGGCATGTTTGGGCTAAAAAAATGTACGAGAATCAGGTCATTTTCAATTTTCAACAGTTGAAATGTTCAAAATTTACAAGAAACTAAAATGCAGAATTACTGAGGTCACAGGGTCGCCCTCAGAACCGTCTGATGAACCCAGAGAACGTGAGTCATTGATGATGTCAGTAGCATTGGTGCTAGCATCCTAGCTAACAGTTCCCTCATTTTGCACCTCAAACGTGTTAAAAAGTCGCTGGGTTTTAATTTTGGAACAATAAATTCATGCCATTTTTAAGCTTTTTTATGTTTGTCGCAACTTTTTTGCACCTTTAAGCCATTTTTTCCCACATTTGCCCATTTCATGCAACTTTTTGCTGTAGTTTGACCACTGAAAGCCCATTTTTGAGACTTCTTTTTGGAACTTCTATCCCATTTTTGCCAGGTTTATTTATTTTTTGCAATTTCTTGTCATTTTTTTCCACTTCAAACCAATTTTTGCTGCTTTTCACCCATTTGTGCCACTTCTTTTCACACATTGTTGACACTTTAGCCACTTTTTGAAATTTCGTTTTTGCACTTTTATCCCAGTTTTGCCACTTTTGGCACAGGTTTGTTATTTCTTTATACCATTTCGCGACTGCAGCCATTTTTTGCACAGCAGCGTGCATGTAGACATAACTAAGAGACTGGCGGTCACAGGTGCTACCCAGTGGACCAATCAGAGGGCTCACAGTCTGTGCTGTTTGGATGCATAGCTACATTTTTTGAGAAGTGATGCATCAGCTAGGCGGCGTGCAAACCAACAGTGTCAGCTACGGCGTTGCATCCGTGCAGAAGTATAAATCAAGTTTAGGATTAATGCTATCTACCTAGACCAGTGGTTGTCAACGCTGGGGTTGAGACCCCATTGGGGGTCACGAGACACTGAGAGGGGGTCTCCAGATGCCTCAAAAAACTAAGAACATTTTTTAAAATTACACTGTCACCAATTTTACCCAATTTTAACCCATTTTCATCATTTCTTCCCACCAATTTGACCAACTTTATCACATTTTTGCAACTTAAATCCCATTTTTTGTCCATTTTAAACCTTTTGTCTACTTTTTTCTGCCTGTTTTTGCCACTTCTAAACCGAATCTTGTCACTCTCTGCCTATTGTTGGCTCTGTTGGCACATTATTGTCACTGTTAACCCCTTTTATGCCACATTTCACAATTTGATATGCCCATTCTTGCCAGTTTCTGACTTTTTCTGCTTTAGCTAACTCTTTTTGCCAGTTTATATCAATTTTCATCCCATTTCACCAAATTTTTCCACCTATTTTTGCCACTTTAAAACCATTTCAGCCACTTTTGAATCCCTTTTCACCACTTAATATGCCCTTTTTGCCACTTTAAACCGTTTTTGACATATTTTGGTTATTTTATCACCACTATTATCTAATTTTTGGCATTTCTAACCCATTTCTGCTACTTTTAAACTCTAATTTCACCACCTTTCCCACCATTTTTAACCCATTTTAGCTATTTTTAACATATTTTAATTCTGTTTTTAACAAAAGGATCACTTTTGAGAGGGCTACTTACTACACAAGTGACTTAAAATGTGTTGCTCTGATAAGAGTGGTTATTATTCAGGTTAAATATAAAAAAAACACAGCCTAACTTTACAGTGGACCATGATTTTGTTGACCCCCAGTTTGGCTGGGATCCAGAAAGCTCTCCCATTCTTCCCCCCTAATGGGCGGCCTTGTCTCCACATGACTTTTCTAGAATGTTCATGGCCTTCAGGTACAGTGGGGGTCCCCGGTCTCTGGCACCTTTATTCTGGGGGTCGCGGGCTGAAAAGGTTGAGAACCAGTGACCTAGACTACCGTGATAAAAAGAGACAAACGACACATGGAGCATGCTCAGAACTCCTCATCCAGTTTGGGTATGGTTCAGGTGTGTATACAGGGGTAAACTGATCTCCAACCTCTGAATCTGTGTGTTTTAGTTTGAGTTCAAGTTCAAGCTTCCATGCATTTTAAAATTTCTAACTGCATGTAAACGAGTGAGACTCATTGGTTGATTTTAAAAACACTGGAGGTGTCTGACGCAGAAGAAGAAGAAGAAGAAGTGTGAGGCTAACCGCACCTATAAGGAGAAACATCCGTGTCGGTTTGAGCCTGAACGTGAGGAAGAATTTTTTAGGAGTGTTTTGGGTTCACTGTGAGGTTCTGGGTCGAAAATTTACAAAAATAAATCAGTTTTTTCTGCAGCTGTGGTGTCAGAAAGCGTTCAGCTCGCAGCTCTGAGGAGGAAACTGTATCTACGGGCTGTGCATTAGAGCGCCAGCTGCATCGCCTTCTTCTTTTTTTTTTATATAACATTGTTCACCCTCCTCGTCGGCGCTCTGAATACACACATTGTTTCTTCTTGGAGACGGTCCAGGAGAACGGGTTTGTCTCCAAAAACGCCTGGAGCCGCTCTGCAGCCAAAAACCTGCAGCGGCTCAAACCTCTGCAGGACGGCCAGAGCCGCTCCGCTCTGCTCCCCGTGTCCTCAGGCTCTTATTAGGACGACTGCTGGACGGATGATGTGTTCAGCCTCGTCTCCACACTCACACATTCCACAGTGGATCTGCAGCTCGGCGCTCTGGATGTTGGTTGGAGCCACATACCAACATTCCTCACAGCCCAGTGCAGCGTTTCAGCTTCCTGAGCCGCTCACACACACCAAACACTCTCACAGAGACGGTGCGCTCTGCTTTTTCACACTCTGCCTGTCTGTCGGCCACAAACACAATCCCACTTAACAAGTCACTCCGTCTCATATTCAGCCTCAAATCGAGCGTTTTTGTGCCGCGGGGGGAGATAATCCTTCTTGTTCTCCGTTTTCTGAAATGTGTCTCCAAACAGAATAATCCTGTTTCTGAGTCCGTGTCGAGAAAATGAGAAGCTCCGAGTTAGACAGAACCATGAAGTGATGTCAGACTCACGGCTTCTTTTAGGACAATCAGACACGTTTGCTCTCTTTAGTTGGAGATTTCCTGCAGTCTGTGCACGCTCTGCAAACATTTCCCTCCAATTCCAAACTCAAAAATCTGCTTCGGTTTCTGAAAACAAAAGAAAATCTGCTGTTTTATCCTCAGGGAAGCTTCTGTAAATTCAGGAATAACTAAAAACAAGCAAAGGGCTCCAGCAGAATCAAAACACAGCAAACTAGCTCAACCTGGTGGTTTTTAGACAGAAAAATGGAGCCTTTCTGGAGGATCTGTGCACCTGAAAAACTACAACCTTACGTACATGTTCAACTGTCAAATATCTGAACCCAAAATTCTGCTTCTGACCCCTAAAACAAAGAAGAACTGGCCCTTTTTGGTCCGAGCAGCGTCTGTTTAAACAAGCAGAAGGATTCAGCACAATCAGAAACAGCAAATCATGTCAAGCTTGTGGCTTTTTGGAAGAAAATAAAGCTTTTCTGGACAATTTGTGCACCCTCAAAACAACATATCATTTCATACGCATGAAATTCTCACAATTCAGCTCAACATCCTGCTTCTGACCCTACAATAAAGACATTTCAGCCTGTTTGGGCATGTTACCTGTCTATTCCTCTGTGCTTCTGTTAAAATGAGCTCTTTATTCTAGACAGCACTCCATGATCTCAACCTGACAGCTCCTGAACATTTAGGAGAAAGAGAATAAACTAAGAAGAGCAGGGGTGTCAAACTTAGTCACAGCAGGGGCCGGATTCTGGATTCAGGTCTAAGCTGAGGGCCCAACAGGGTCAACATTAAACCATAAACTGTCAGCTGTGTTTTCAAGGGTAATTCATTAGGGAGAGAAAAACGGATGATAAATGATTTTAAGATTGAGTATTAAAAAAAAAAAGTCAAAATCACGAGTGTCAAACTCAAGGCCCGGGGGCCAAATCTGGCCAGTGGAACGATTATATCTGGCCCACAAGATCTTCTCATATTTGTTATAACTGGCCCACCAGTATGAGGTCTGCAGATTTCCTCCAGTATAAAAATGTAAACTTCAGCTTGATTATTTAAAATATCCTTGTTAAACCATAAAAATCTGAAAAAGTAAAGAGATTTCATAAAAACTCAAAATGTGGGGAGAGAAATTAATATGTTTTATTTTCAATTTTGCTTCTCAAGATTGCAACTCAAACTTATGATTTTGACTTTTCATTTCATACTGTGACCTTTTCAACTCAGAATCTGGACTTTATATGTCACATTTTTATCTTTTAGATTCACAATTTTAAATTCTAAGTCATATTTTCATCTTTTCAACTCCTTTTGGCTTTTTAATCCCACGTTTGACTTTTAAAACAAGATTTCAATTATTTTCTCATATTTTGACATTTTGAATGAATGATTTGTACTTTTAATATCATATTTTGACCTTTTACACTCCCAATTTTGAATTTAAGTCTTATTTTTAACTTTTTAAGTCATCATTTTGAATTATAGCTCATATTTTGACATTTTCAACTTCTATTTTTTGTCTTTTTAATCCCATATTTTGACCTTTCAGACTCACAATTTAAAATTTTAAGTCATATTTTGACTTTTAAACTCATGATTTCAAATTTGATCTCATATTTTGACCTTTCAAACTCACAATTTCAACTTTCTCCTCATATATTTGCTCTTTTAAAACATTATTTGTCTATTTTTAATATCCTGTTCTGATCTTTTGAACCAATAAATTAAAATTTTTATCTCAGATTTGAGCCTTTAAACTTATCATTTTTACTTTTTGAATTTCTAAATGATTTATCATCATTTTTGTTCATATCTTGTTACTGGTGAAAATGAGGTTGACAGTTGTGGTTAAATGTTGACCCTGTTAACAGTCCTGCTGTGACTGAGTTTGACACCCCTGATGTAGAAAATAAAAAAGCTGAATTTGATGACCTGCAGAGGAAGGCTGAGATTTTTATGCAGAAACGAGCAACCATGAGATAATCTCCACCTGATGGTGTTTTTAAGTTTCTGTACGCTGTTATCAACCCTCACTTTGAGGATTTGTGCATTAACAAAAACAAAAAACCTCCTCAAATGAAAAATTGACAAAAATTTGGGCTTTAAATTCCGTTTCTGACTCCCAAACTAATAAACCTTTTTGTTCACGTTTCATTTTTTATCTTTCAAGCTTCAGAATAAAAAACAAGAACAAAAATGATTAAAATACGCCGATTTCTGTATGAAAACATGAAAAGATTTCAACTTTAAGAGCCTAATAAAGAGAAATGTGAGAAATTCTGCATCATTTAAAGCATAAACTGGTACTTCTGACATAAACAACACCTCCGTGGTTGAAATAATTACATTTTTCTGCATTTTTAAGGTTTTTTTGTTGAATGGTGCCAAGATCTTAGAAAAAGTCAGAACAAAGCAGATCGCTGCTGTAAAAAATCAAGATTTGACCTTTAGCAGGAGAAAATATTGATCGATTTGTGTTGGAAGCATTAAATTATTTCGACCTGCGGGTGTTTTTTGGCGTGTTGCAGGAAAATAAAAGATGCTGCAGCTTCTGTTTGCTGTGATTACGGCTGATTTTGCAGGAGAAATTCTGCCAGTTTATCCTGATTTAATCCCCTCTGCTGCCTCTCTCTTGTTTCTGGGTTTTGTTTGTTTGTTTGCATCTTAAAGCTGCGATGATGAGACGCTAAACGTGGGGTTATTTTGACGTGGAATCAGATGAAAATCCCGTCGTTTCTCCGGGAATAAAAACCCGGCTGGTTAAATCTCAGTGAGGAGCTTGGATGCGGCTCCCCGGGGTTCTCTCTTTCTCCTCGCTCGCTGTCTTTCTTTCAGCATTTTCCCTGCGAGGAAATCAGTGCCTGTGACCCTGCGAGGGAGCCGGAGAGGCGGGCCGAGGCTTACACGGTCCCCCCCTCTGCACCTCGCTGACAGATGTAATGGGCTCCCAATAACAGGCCCGTAACAACAAGCGGCTGAATAACAGCCATTTAGGGGAGCAATAATGCTAATCCGGCCGGCCGCCCACACCCGCACACTGAGGGAATTATCGCCGTGACACCCGGGCTCAGCCGCTCGCCCGCCTGGCCTCCGAAACACTGAACCTACACAGACACAGCAGCCAGGAAACACGACACAGAGAGACAGAGACGTAGCAGGGTTCAGCCAAATATCACCTCAGCAGAAGTCAGAGACACCCCAGAGCCAATCAGAGCCTGCCGGGACCCAGGAGAGGATCTGATCCCCCTCACACCGAAACACTCAGCACAAACGCTCTACGTGGGATATCACACATGCAGAAGAACACGCTCAGGAGGAGGGATTCAGCCGAGGGAACGCGTCTATCTGTGGAGATTTGTCCGTTTCCTGCAGACTTCAGCTCCTCTCGTTAATTTCATTTAAAATAAATCCAATAAATCAGGACGTTTCACAGAGACTGGAGCACCAGACGTGAATCTTTTTTGCACAATTGTTGAAAAATAAATAAAGTGCATCTTTAGATTTTACTGTCATGGACGCCTCTTATTTTCTGGTTTTATTTCTCTAATTTCCACTCATCATTTAGCCGTTCGTTTGGCACAAATGTTCTGATTTAGTAATGCATGCATCGACGAGTTTACAAAGCTTCTCTTTATAATAAATACAAATTTTAAAAATAACCCCAAAAAAAGCAAGATGCATGCTGGGAAAAATGAAAAAAAACACGCCAAAGATTCACAAAAATGACACAAAAATCCAAAATTGTAAAGGCTCTTAAGTGCGCTTTTTTATCGTAAAAATTAACGGATTCTAAGCGGAGCGCCACCTGCTGGCTGAAGGGCAAACAAAGGTGCAATTTTTCTGCTGAATGTTTGGGCCTGTATTACCAAAATAACATCAACCTAACAGGTTAAATTTCAGCTGTAAACAGAATTTAGGATGGAGACAAAGCCTCACTCATTTCTAGTCATAAATATAAAAACAGTGGAGTCTGCAGAGTCAGGTTAAAATATAAAAATAAAGTAGCAGCTCTGAAGCCAGCAGAAACATCCGTTTAAACCCTGATGTTTTTCTCTGAGCACATTTATGGAGCGACAGTCAGCTGATTATTGGTTGATAATCTGATTAAATTTCGTGTTGCACTTTCACATCGTCCTCAAACGCGCCCTAAAAAAAAAAAAAAAAAAGCTGAAGCTGCAGGCAGAAAATCAACATGACAGATGTGATTCTCTTCCTTCTTTTGGGGGGAATTTTTTGGAAGGAGGGACGCACCGGAGAGGACGGGAAGACGTCGGAGCAGCAGGAATTATCTGCGTTCACCACCTACTTAAACACTAGAATTAAATATCTGTCAGTCTGGATGTTTTGGATTCAAATTCAGAAATGCACATTGGAAATAAACATAAAAATATGATGTGTGATTTAGCTGAAGCTGATAAAATCATCTTGAATAATGGATGGGATCATTTCTGACGTTTTAAAGCATAAATGTGTGATTTGTTCTGTTTGATTTTCATACTTTTCTTTATCATTTTGATCTTATAATTTAATTCATTTTAATTCTAACCTTTCTGCTGCGGTTTAATGCTCCTAATGTTTTAAATCTATTTTTAACAGCTGTCAGCATGGATGGAGCTCTATAAATAAAAAACACCCTGGAAAGAGAAGAAGCTGAGCTGAAACTCACAAAAACCCCTGCTTATCCCTGGACCCTGATGCAAAAACCTCAGTGAGGAAAAATTATTTTAAAAAGACAAAAATGAGTCAAATTGAAGTGGTTAGTCAAATATGCAGAACGCTCTTATTTAAATGAAGGATTGTATTTCTAAATAAATCCGACAGGAGCTGCTGGGTGTGACAGGACGTCTGCTTTGACGTGTTTTTGTCATGTTTTGGTTCTGGCTGCAGGTCTGCTGTCACCTCAGGTCACCTTTCACACAAACATTTGGTTTTCTCTGCAGAGACTCTCCTTTTTTTCCCTGTCAGGCCTGAGCTTCCTCTGCGAGGCCTCGGCAGCAGCAGCAGGAAGGAAGGAAGCAATTAATGAAGAGATTCGCTTTGATTTTAAACCAATGGATCTACCTGCAGAGTCCAACAGCAGAGGACTGAAAAATCAAAAACCTGCAGAAGAGACGGATCTGAGGGAAACATGAGCTCACTGAAAGACGCATGATCACCAGCAGACATGCCATAAATGAAACCGGTTTAATATTTTGAATCTTTCTGCATGTGCACGCCTCCGTCTGTCTGCAGCCGAGGTCAGAGCACCACCAGAGCAAAGCTGGCACGGGTGAAAAGTTTGCACGACTGCCGGACAATTAATCAGGTTTCAATTTCAATTAAAAAGCAAGACAATCAGGATAAAACCAATCCTGAACCGCCCGCCGTGGTGCTGAGAGCTAAAGACGATAAAAGAAAGGCGCTGGCTGTGACAAATGTGTCTGAAACTCATGCACAAATCCAAGAGGAGTCATGTTTGATAAGCTCCATATCAATCACACTAATCCTGATTCAGATTCCTTCAATCAAGCCGAAACAAACGGCGGTCAAATCAACTTTGGCGTCTGAACTTTATGTGGTAAACCAGTGGTTCTCAACTGGTGGGTCACGACCCTTAAGTGGATCACTGAGCTGCTTTCAGCGGGTTGCCAAAGTCTGCCCTGGGGGGGGGGGGGGGGGCAGGAGCAGGAGCCGAGGATGTACGGAAGCCCTAGGAGGACTTTCCTCTCACTTTTGTGGGTGACGTGCAAACATGCTGCATCTCAAGGTTTTTGTTCTGGGGTGTCGTCTCTGTCTACTTGTGGACTGTCTGCATTTTTAAGTCTTCTTTAGACTCTAGAGAGAGAATCATCCAGAACATTTTCACAAGGGCCAGATTTAGTGGTGACAGAGACTCTGGGGGACTGGACTTTCCAATAAACAAACCTCTAATAAATATTTTGGTCTGGTATTTGTATTTTCTTTTAAATCCCAGAAAATTGGGCCCTCCCCGATTGTTATCTAGCACCAATATTAACTCATCTTTGACGCTTTTTAACCGCTTTTCACTACTTCATCTGACCATTTCTGCAACATTTTTTGCCAGTCTTAACCTATTTTGAGAATTTTTGCCACTTTTAAACCAAGTTTTGCCACTTTTTCACTACTTTGCCAGGATATTTTTGCAATATTTTGTCACCTTTAACATATTTTTTCATACTTTCTGACCCCTTTTGCCTCTCTAGCCCAATTCCTGCCATTCTTTTACTTATTTTTTAACCCTTTCCCTTCATGTATTATCCCCTTTGTACCACTCTTTTATCCATTTTTGCAACTTTTCATCTATTTTTCCTCCTTTTAACCCAGTTTTATTACTTTTAACCCATTTTTTATACTTTTTTTTTATCCCTTTTTCCTCTTTGAACCTATTTTCACCAGTTTTCCTGCCAGTTTTTGTCCCTTTGTGCTGCTCTCTTAACTCCTTTTCCCCAGTTCATCTGGCCATTTTTGCAGCGTTTCCACCAGTCTTAACCCATTTTTTAAAAATGTATCTTTAAAACATTTACTTGTAATGACCGACAGTGGATTTTTTTTGTTGTTGTTGTAAAAACAGCTCAAATGTTATATTATTTCAAACTATTTCAATATTCATTGTTTTTGTTGGATTTAACAGCTGCACAGATTTAAAGCCAAAAGACACTCTTAGAACCACATCATCTTCTTTTGCTCCTTGTCTGAATTTAATGACCTTCTCGGGGCCGGACAGGAAGCTTTGGGGGGCCTGATGTGGCCCTCGTGCCGCCTCTAGAGGGAGAAATGTGTGCAGAGCTTGGACCAATGTCCCCATGGGGATGAGGATCACATCGTACCATACCGTGCATCCAAAGATTTCATTCTGCTCCATTTTTGACGTGAAGGTAAGATGAGAGTTTCCATCTTGTGTTGGATTAAAAAAGTGGATTTTCTCATGATCATGTCTCAGTTTCTCAATAAGAGAAACCTAAGTGCATGCACGTGTCTTTGTTCCATCACATTTTGGTCCAAGCTGCAGCATTTGTCCTCAGATTCATCAGCTGGTTGAGTTTTCTGCTAAATTTGGGTCATGGTTTCTCCTTCAGGAGGTGTTGGAGAGTCCTGAGGAGAAACCATTAGCAGCATTCTTCTCTCTGCTCTTTGCTGATATTACAAACGCCTCGTCCTTCATTTCATTTTTGGATAAAAAGCGTAGGACCAGAGAAGTTCTTCACCTCGTCCCACGCCTTTTTAGTGCCTAAAATCATGAATCCTTAAAGGTCATTTTCTGTTTGTTGCTTGCCTGTTTTAAAGAGTTTAGAATAAATAAATGTATGCACAAATCACAGCAGCCTAACTTTACATGGGAAAGCGTGACCCAGGGGAGGGCCACATGTGCCCCCCTTCACTCAGGATGGCCTGCAGGTCACTCTCAAATATTGATCCATTTGAATTAGGGCTGAACCATCTGCAAAAATAATCTAATTGCAATTTTTTCCTGCAGTATTGCAATTGCGATATTTAGGTTCTTCAGTATTTCTGTTGTTGAACAAACATCAGCAAGAAATCCCTCTCTATTATAACAAGTATAATATCAGATAAGTTAAACTAGGGCTACATTTAGAAAATATATCTTTCTGGGATTTTGGCTCATATCGCAAATTTGGTATCAGTTGCTTTATTGAAGGGGATGATCATTTCTCATATTCTCATTTTGATGAAGAAAAATAAGTTAATGAGCAAGAAAATTAAGATTTTTGTAAAAAATAAAATAAAATAAAAAAGATATTTAAAGGTTTGAATCATGTATAAAGAAGTGATCCTCAACCTGTGGCTCTGGAGCCTCCTGTGGCTCTTTAATGTCTTCATTTTAAATATTATTCCCCCAGAAATCCTTAAGAAAGGGACACTTTTTTGCACTTTTCTATCCATTTAAGCTACCTTTTGCCATTGAATACCACTTTTTTCCCATTTCTCCATTTAAAGCTTTCTTTTTCCACTTTTTCCCTACTTTTTTGCCCATTTTGACCTTTTTTTTGCAACTTTTTACGTATTTTTGCCATTTTAATACAATTTTTGCCCCTTTTCACCTTTTTTCTCTGCATTTTCACCCATTTAAGATACTTATTATCATTAAATTCCACTTTTTTTACTAGTTTTTGCCCATTTTAGGCACTTTACACTCATTTTTTTCACGGTTTTGCCACTTTTGTACCATTTTATGTCAAGAGTAACTCATTTTTTGTCACATCTCACCCATTTTTGCTACTTTCTGACCCTTTTTCCAACTTTCCTCCCCATTTTTGCCTCTTTTCACCCATTTTTATTGCTTTTTGACCATTTCTGCCACCTTTAACTTATTGTTATTGCTGCTTAAGCCGTTGTTGCCACTTTTCATCACTTACATTGTGGCTCTTGCAAAGATATTTTTCATCAGTTTGGCTCTCTGGTTGAGTAACACTGGTATAAACTCATTGGAGGATGAGGTGCAGAGATGCACATGAAGAAGGTGGAGGCCATTCTGAGGAACATGGATCATCCACTTCATATCTCCCTAAATGACCAAAGAAACAACGGTGGTGGACGGCTCCTCTCTCTTCGTTGCAGGACGGAAAAATTTAGAAGATGTTTCCCACCATCAGCTATTAGACTTTAATTCTACCATAAACAGATGAGACTCCAGACACATTAATTCCTCTTCAGGATTAAATCAAGTTATTGAATTGTATAAAGCATAAAAAAAGAAAAAAGAACCTCTCAAACTGGTATTTTGACACTTTTCAGGTTAAAGAAATACTGCATTGTCTGCGATTTGAATATTGCAACATGCCATATTGTGATTTAATCTAATTTGCGATTAATTGCCCAGGCCTAATTTAAATCATGAGAAAACCTGCCTTCAGGAGCTCAAATCTGCACAACAGCATGCACAAATGCAAAAATGCACTAGAATATTAAAAATGTAAAAATAGACATATTTCTAGAATAACCTTTGATTGCTGGATCATGGTGTAGACTAGATGATAAATTAGAGATTTAATGGGCTGTAAATGTTTCCTTATAAAGCTTTAATGAATGCATTAGAATCAAAAATAAAAACTAAATAAAGTTCACTTTAATAACTTTTAAATGCTCTGTTCAGTGCACTAAAAAAGGCTTAAATTGGCTCTTATTCTGCAGTAATCCTGTGGCATTCTGCACTAAAATACAAAGGCTGATATTTTAAATTCCCTGTCCTCGTTATTTTGGTCCAAATAAAAGCAGGCAGTGACATTTTTCAAGCGTTTGGTGCTCTGGCAGTAAGAATAAAATTCATGTGTTCCTCGTGGAGTCCGAAGTTGCCCATCCTGGCCGTAAACAGCCGCTAAAAACGATGCGGATCCAGAACCGTGCAGCGGCTCTTCCCGTTCACTCCGTCCGAGCTGCGAGCGTCCGAGCGCGGCTCCAGCTGGAGGAAGAGCCGGGGGAGAGCGAGCCTCAGCCCGCAGAGCCAGCCGCTTTTAAACAGCACACAACAAGTCGAAACCAAGGCGGGAAAGTTGGCCAAAGACAGGGAGAGTAAATAATGAAATAAGAGCGAAGTTTGGAGTCGCCATGTGCAGCAGGAGCGCGGAGGAGGACGAGGAGAGCGCAGACCGACTATAGGCAGCAGTCCTATACGGGTGGGGGGGGGTGGGGGGGTCTATAGTGGGTCTATAGGAGAGCTGCAGCCTCACTGACACCAGCACACAAGGTAAAAAGTAGTAAAAGAGGACTCACCTGTGTCAGACATAGCGGAGAATACATATCTGTCTTAGATCTGGAAGGTGTGTGTGTTAATGTGTGTGTGGGGGGTGACTGTAACTCCAGTGAGTGAAAAAGGAAAGAACAGAAAAAAGGAGAGAGATAGAGGGGGAAATCGAGCCCTCCTGGTGCCCCCTTTGCTTTCACATTTCCACCCCGCGCTGAACTTTGAGCCTCCTCGGCTTACATGGACTGTCCCGACCTGTTAGAGGCCCCGAAGCGCACAACTTTCAGCGGCAACATCTCCGGCAACAAGAGGAGGGAAAGTCCCGTTAGAGAAGCTCAGACAGGGGAGAGGTGGTGGACGGTGCAAATCTCCAAATCTCCACAAAGTGCATCTCAAAGCGCCGGAGATCCGCGGCGACCGGCGGACCTCGGCAGCGTGTGTATCCGTCCCGCGGTGCGCTGTGTCCGGCGTGAGGCGGCGCGGCTCCTCGGTGTTCGGGACGGAGGGGTGGAGCAGCAGCAGCAGCGTGAGCGAGGAGTCCCGGGGAAGAGGAGGAAGAAAGAAGGCAAACGCGGGATCCCTGAGCTGCCACACGGCCGCCTCGCCTCTGAAACTACCGACAGCTGCTTTCCGTTAATTTAGAGAGAGAGAGGGAGAGGGAGAGAGAGAGAGAGTGTCGGCGTGTTGTCCCAAACGCGGAGAGGAGCAGAGCGCCACCTCCTCTGCGCTCCTCTGCTCAGCCTGTCTGCCGCTCCGAGCGCACCGACCTCCGCTGCTCCACCGACCGACTGCGACGATGTGTGTGTGAGAGAGAGAGTGTGTGTGAGTGACCCTGCAGAGCTGAAACTGATCACACACTCTGCTGATCGATCAAAGAGGAGCATCGATCCTCCGCAACGTTTCACCACAAAACTGGGAGACCGCCGCTGCTGCCGGAGTGTGCGTGTGTGTGTGTGTGTGTGTGTGTGTGTGTTAGACCGGGATCCCAGTGTATTCCTGGGAGCATTGGGGAGAAACCCAATGATTCTCAGGACTCTGGGACCCCAGGAAAGGTGTGTACCCATTTTTAACATTTTTGTCACATGTCCTGACAGTTCATGAATACACGCAGGTGTGTGTGTGTGGGTGTGTGTTTGTGTGTGTGTTTATATGTTAGACCGGGACACCGCTTATCGGATATCAATCTGAGCACACTGAGGGATATTGATCAGGATTATCAATCTGATCACTCTGATGGTTATTGATCAGGATTATCAATCTGATCACACTGAGGGTTATTGATCAGGGTTATCAATCTGATCACTCTGAGGGTTATTGATAAGGATTATCAATCAGATCACTCTGTGGGTTATTGATCGGGATTATCAATCCTTTCACTCTGAGGGTTATTGATCAGGATTATCAATCAGATCACTCTGTGGGTTACTGATCAGAAATATCAATCAGATCACTCTGAGGGTTATTGATCAGGAATATGAATCTGATTACTCTGAGGGTTATTGATCAGGATTATTAATCAGATCACACTGAGGGTTATTGATCAGGAATATGAATCTGATCACACTGAGGGTTATTGATCAGGAATATGAATCTGATTACTCTGAGGGTTATTGATCAGGATTATTAATCTGATCACTCTGAGGGTTATTGATTGGGGTTATGAATCTGATCACTCTGAGGGTTATTGATCAGGATTATTAATCAGATCACACTGAGGATTATTGATCAGGAATATGAATCTGATTACTCTGAGGGTTATTGATCAGGATTATCGATCTGATCACACTGAGGATTATTGATCAGGAATATGAATCTGATTACTCTGAGGGTTATTGATCAGGATTATCAATCTGATCACTCTGAGGGTTATTGATTGGGGTTATGAATCTGATCACTCTGAGGATTATTGATCAGGATTATCAATCAGATCACACTGAGGGTTATTGATCAGGATTATGAATCCGATCACACTGAGGGTTATTGATCGGGATTATGAATCCGATCACACTGAGGGTTATTGATCAGGATTATGAATCTGATCACACTGAGGATTATTGATCAGGAATATGAATCTGATTACTCTGAGGGTTATTGATCAGGATTATCGATCTGATCACTCTGAGGGTTATTGATCGGGGTTATGAATCTGATCACTCTGAGGATTATTGATTGGGGTTACGAATCCGATCACACTGAGGGTTATTGATCGGGATTATAAATCCAATCACTTAATATGCCAATTTTTGCCACTTCAACACACTTTTGCCATTTTCTTTGGTTATTTGTTTCCACTTTAATGTAATTTTGGGCATTTCTAACCCAGTTCTGCTATTTTTAAAATCTCATTTCACCACCTTTCTCACCATTTTTGTGATTATTATCCCATATTAGGTATTTTAAACATATTTTAATTCTGTTTTAAACAAAAGGATTTACATTTTTAAGAGGGCTACTTACTAAATAAATGAATTAAAATTATTTCTCTGATAAGAGTGGTTATTATTCAGGTTAAATATAAAACACCACAGCTTAACTTTACAGTGGACCAGGATTTTGCTGGCCCCCAGTTTGGCTGGGCCCCAGAAAGCTCTCCCATTCTTCCCCCTTATAGACGGCCTTGTCTACACACGACTATTCCTGAATTTGCATGACTGTGTTCAGCCACCTTCAGGTATAGATATTGCAAAATGTTTAAAATCGCAATAATATGGAATCTTGATCCAAGTATGGTGATAATACGGTATCGTGGGGCCACTAGTGATACCCAGCTCTAGTAAATCTGAGCAGCAGTCGGGGTCCAGGACAAATTCAGGGACAGACACGAGCACTGCATCATCTATAATGTATCATACATCCATGAATTTGATTATATTCTGTTTAGCACAACATAAATGACATTTCAGTCATTTTCTTGAAATGTGGACTCTTTTATCTCCCTAATAATGATCGTTAATTTACTGATGCGACTGCAGAGGCAAAAATATGGTACTGTATTTTACATCCATATGGGTCATTCTGCTCCTACCTGCCATGAGAAGTGGATTTGGGTGTTTTCTTGAGATCACAGTGTATTAATCCTGTTATCTTGTGAAACAATTCTGGTCTTCCCTGATTGTGTGATGGGAAATGTGCAGTTTGTGTTCTTTTACATGTGTTGGTAAATGTGTGCAGAACTTACAACCTCCCAGCAGGAGCAGTTAGGTGCATCACATCTTAGGGATGCACAATATTATCAGTCTGGTATCCGTATCAGCAGATATTAGCTTAAAAAGGAAATTATCAGGATTGGCAGATATCAAAATTTCTGCATATATTTACATCCAATATTTTGCCTGCGTATTTCAGCATATATCGACATTATTGTCCATATCTACTAATAAATTAGTGGACTTTTAGTCTGAACCAAGAGACCTATGTCAGGTGAGGTCTTTTTCTTTATTTATCCTCGTTCTTTAAACTTTAATGTGTTTTTTAAGGACTAAAGTTTTTTTCCTTGGTCATCCTTGAACCTTAAAGTATCCAAAAAGACTGACATTATTTGTACGAGAAGCATATTTAAATATTGATATTGATATCGGTATCGGTTTAAATTCAATCTGTCAGCATATCGGATATCGGCAAAAATCCAATATCGTGCATCCCTATCACATATCCATGGTAGCAGCTCTTATCGTAAAGGTATTTCATTTTACATTTTGGTCAGGTCCCAAGATTCCAGCCTAAACAGTTTTCTAATTTTGCCCTTCTATGGACTGGCTGCTGTGGAGGCAGAGATATTGTATCACATCATAGGGTAGGGCAGTGGTTTTCAACCTTGGGAGTCGTGAGACACCAAGAGGGGGTCTCCAGATGCTCTAAAAAATGGAGAGTATTTTTTAAATTACACTGTTGCCCCTTTGCACCAATTTTGCCAAATTTGAATACCTTGTCATTATTTTTTCCCCCCAATTTTAACACATTTTTGCCATTTAACTCAGATTTTGCCCATTTTAAAGTCTTTCCACCACTTTTTTCTGCCTGATTTTGCCACTTAAGCCCAAATTTGCCTCTGTTGACCCATTAGTGCCACTATTAACCACTTTTAACACCCAACTGTCCCCATTTTAACCATATTTCTCTACTTGATATGCTAATTCTAATTTTAACCAATTTCTGCCAATATCAGCCAATTTTTCTTTCTCAGTTAACCTTTTGTTGCCAGTTTATATCAATTTTCCATCCCATTTCACCAAATTTCCACCCATTTTTGCCAATTTAAAGCCACTTCAGCCATTTGTAAACTCCCTTTTACCACTTTTTATGCCCATTTTTGCCACTTAACCCATTTTTTGCCATTTTTTGGTAATTTTTGCCATTTTTATCTAATTTCTGCCACTTCTAACTCATTACTGCTACTTTAAAAAATTCAATTTCACCACTTAACTTTACAATGGAGCACAATTTTGCTGACCTCCATGGGCCCAGAAGTACAGTAACCTGATAGTAACCCTCTGCTGAGCAGCTCCAACAACAAACCCACACTTGAACCATCCACAAACCGTTGAACGTGTCCACAGAGCTGCAGAGATGTGGATGAGAATCTGATGGTCAGAGGAGCAGATCCATGAGATCTGACACGATCCGCTTCAATCACAGCTTATTGAAGGTCTATTCCCCCTAAATCTATGAAACTATGAAAATATTGATGTTATTATGACTTTAAGTCAATCTTACATAACTCTCACTTATGTAATATCGATGAGATCAGAGGGATCAAGTTTCCAATCAGCTGTTTCTCCAGTATAAACTAAATATCATCACTTTATTGATTGATTTATGACTCCAATCCTGAGGGAGAGATCCAGAAACAGCTGCAGGATCGAGCATTATTTCACATCTGTGTTTAATTATATTCATGTGCATACGGTGCACTTATTTTTATGCTCTTATTACATAATGAGAGCCTATTCAAGGAACACCGCTTGGGTTTTCTATGAACAACCTTTTTAAAAGTTCCTGCACAAATTTCTGTTCTGTTTATAGACGAGGCCGTGGAGCAGCTTCAACATGTGAGAATAAAACAGAAAGGCATCCATTCATACGTGCTTTCTCTCAGACATAGAGACCCAAACCTCCTCACCTGTTTAGATTTTATATGAGTAAAAAGTGTTTTAAAGCACCAAAAAAAGAAATGATTTAGCTGCTTCTGCCTGGATGCTTGTATTAAAGGAGTTTTAAATCCCTTTATAAGGGCTTAGATGTGTTAGCACCCGTAGGTGTCAGCAAACCTTCATGATCAGAGACCACAGGTTGGTCGCCCAGGTTGGCCTGTGGCTCCTTTCCTTCAAGTCATTTCCCTCCTTTCCTCTCCCAGTTCTGACTCTATCCACCGTCCTGTATCTTCACTGGAGGAACTAAAGGCTGGTAATGTAATTAGTCACAATATGTAAGCATACAGTGACCTCTGACCTCTCAAGTCTGATCAATTCATCATATAGTCAAAGTGTAGGTTTGAGCTAGGGGTGCACCAAAGTATCTAAGTGATACTAGCTGAAAAACTTAATCAATATCAGCAGATATGAGACTTCCTGAGGGTTTTAACAACTGATAAATCAAGTCTAAATATCTGCCTCTATCTACTGTAAACATCTGATGATATCAGCTGTAAATATGCTCTGATATTGCCTGTAAATATGAGCTAATATAAGCTATCAATATCAGTCTAGGTCAGCTGTAAATATCAGCCTATATCAGCTGTAAATATCAGTCTACATCAGCTGTAAATATCAGTCTATATCAGCTGTAAATATCAGTCTATATCACCTGTAAATATCAGTCTACATCAGCTGTAAATATCAGTCTATATCAGCTGTAAATATCAGTCTAGATCAGCTGTAAATATCAGTCTATATCAGCTGTAAATATCAGTCTAGATCACCTGTAAATATCAGTCTATATCAGCTGTAAATATCAGTCTTCATCAGCTGTAAATATCAGTCTATATCAGCTGTAAATATCAGTCTAGATCAGCTGTAAATATCAGTCTATATCAGCTGTAAATATCAGTCTGTATCAGCTGTAAATATCAGTCTACATCAGCTGTAAATATCAGTCTGTATCAGCTGTAAATATCAGTCTGCATCAGCTGTAAATATCAGTCTACATCAGCTGTAAATATCAGTCTGCATCAGCTGTAAATATCAGTCTACATCAGCTGTAAATATCAGTCTGTATCAGCTGTAAATATCAGTCTGTATCAGCTGTAAATATCAGTCTGTATCAGCTGTAAATATCAGTCTGTATCAGCTGTAAATATCAGTCTACATCAGCTGTAAATATCAGTCTGTATCAGCTGTAAATATCAGTCTATATCAGCTGTAAATATCAGTCTGTATCAGCTGTAAATATCAGTCTATATCAGCTGTAAATATCAGTCTATATCAGCTGTAAATATCAGTCTATATCAGCTGTAAATATCAGTCTAGATCAGCTGTAAATATCAGTCTGTATCAGCTGTAAATATCAGTCTATATCAGCTGTAAATATCAGTCTATATCACCTGTAAATATCAGTCTATATCAGCTGTAAATATCAGTCTATATCAGCTGTAAATATCAGTCTATATCAGCTGTAAATATCAGTCTATATCAGCTGTAAATATCAGTCTATATCAGCTGTAAATATCAGTCTATATCAGCTGTAAATATCAGTCTATATCAGCTGTAAATATCAGTCTACATCAGCTGTAAATATCAGTCTATATCAGCTGTAAATATCAGTCTACATCAGCTGTAAATATCAGTCTAGATCAGCTGTAAATATCAGTCTATATCAGCTGTAAATATCAGTCTACATCAGCTGTAAATATCAGTCTATATCAGCTGTAAATATCAGTCTAGATCAGCTGTAAATATCAGTCTATATCAGCTGTAAATATCAGTCTGCATCAGCTGTAAATATCAGTCTAGATCAGCTGTAAATATCAGTCTGCATCAGCTGTAAATATCAGTCTATATCAGCTGTAAATATCAGTCTATATCAGCTGTAAATATCAGTCTGCATCAGCTGTAAATATCAGTCTAGATCAGCTGTAAATATCAGTCTATATCAGCTGTAAATATCAGTCTGCATCAGCTGTAAATATCAGTCTACATCAGCTGTAAATATCAGTCTATATCAGCTGTAAATATCAGTCTGCATCAGCTGTAAATATCAGTCTACATCAGCTGTAAATATCAGTCTAGATCAGCTGTAAATATCAGTCTGCATCAGCTGTAAATATCAGTCTACATCAGCTGTAAATATCAGTCTATATCAGCTGTAAATATCAGTCTGCATCAGCTGTAAATATCAGTCTGCATCAGCTGTAAATATCAGTCTGCATCAGCTGTAAATATCAGTCTGCATCAGCTGTAAATATCAGTCTACATCAGCTGTAAATATCAGTCTACATCAGCTGTAAATATCAGTCTGCATCAGCTGTAAATATCAGTCTACATCAGCTGTAAATATCAGTCTATATCAGCTGTAAATATCAGTCTACATCAGCTGTAAATATCAGTCTACATCAGCTGTAAATATCAGTCTACATCAGCTGTAAATATCAGTCTACATCAGCTGTAAATATCAGTCTACATCAGCTGTAAATATCAGTCTACATCAGCTGTAAATATCAGTCTGTATCAGCTGTAAATATCAGTCTATATCAGCTGTAAATATCACTCTTATGTATGAATGCGTTTGTGAAGTTTTCACCACCTTTTTAAGTTTTTATCTTTGTTCCTTTTTGGTTTTTGTGTTTTTTTATGTGTTCCAAGGCATCAGACTTTTGTCTTTGTTCATTCTTAGCCTTTAAAGTGTGCTTTAAGGACTAAAGGTTCTGCTCCAGACAACATTTCTATTTCAGCACAGATATCAGTATAGCCTTGAATTTCGAAATATTGGCAGATCTGAAATGATAAAAAATGTATTTCACACAAAGCTAGTTTTTACCAAACAAAACAAAAATTCATTGATGCATTCTTAAAATATTGTTCTCACAGGTTAGAATGACCTTGGACCTCAAAAGTATATTCAGATTATCCTGGAGTAGTAAAGTAGACATCAGTCCAGTTTGGAGAAAATCTCTTCAAATGTTCCTGAGAAATCCTGTTCACATGAACGGCCAGAATGAACGTACAGACGGACAGAGGGAGAACGAGACGATGCCTCCAGCCTCTGGTGATCACCAGCATGGAGGAATAAGAAAACATCAAGGATGCAAACTCGTCTGCAGCGGTCATCATCAATATGAGCACTGAGCAGGCTTTTAAACAATCTGATGCAGGATTTGCATGCTAAAGATGATAAATATGCTGATTACTGTTAGGACCAGCCTTTAGGAACCATGCTTCACTTCAACTGTGCTTCTTTAATTTCAAATATAAGAACAGAACTTTAAAATGGACCTGTGTATCTTTAAATATCTAATATAATGATGCTGTGACAGCCGAGGTCTTTTAAATAGTTTAAAAAGTGACAAAAGTTTGGGGTTTACTAAGGACAAGATGTTCTGTTTCTCTACGTTCAGATTATCAAGGCGGCACAGGCAAACAGTGGCTCTGCTTCTGCATGTCATTCTCCACCCTCTGATTCCTGTTTACAGCTCAATCTACAATCCATCACTGTACATTCAGGGGAAAGAAGCCCCAATCTTGGATAATTCAATTAGAAGTATTTAAAAGTTTATAAAAGGACTGAAGTTGAACTGGGAGCTGAGTCGTGCACAGTGGGTCATCTGTCAAAGTTTAATATCTGCATTTTAAAAACATGCAAAGAGGGCAAATAAAGATGCAAACTAAGTGAAGATTCTTGCTAAAAAGGTTGAAAAGTTTTCTGAGATTAGAAAGAAATTAATCACAGACTTAGGGTGTAGATGCTGCAGATGAGAAACAAAGAAATATTTCAGATAAATGTGCTAAGGGGCAGCAGAAAGGCTCCTAAAATAAAAAAAAAAAACAAAAACATTTCAAACCTTTGAGTAACAGTTTGTGTAATTGGTCTCAGTGTGATTTGTTGTCTGTTTATAACAGAGAATTTCTGCCACTGAGGTGGACAGCGCCCCCTGTGTTGCATCCAGACAGCTTTGAGTAAAACGTGCTGGAAGGAGCTGCCAGGAGTCATGATTCAATGTGGGGACGTTGGGAAAGCTACAGGAGCATTTAGAAGATGTTTACAAGTTATAAAATGATAAAAATTAAACATAAACTGCAAAAATGAAGCAGAAAACCAAAATCTGCATTGTGTCAGAAGGGGCTGTGCAGGATGTTTGACTTCTGCAGAGATATCAGAGACAAAATAAGAAGGCTAAAAACAAGCCTTAAAGTCCAACCTGAGGGGCAGAGAGTCTCTTTAAAGTATTTTGCAGCGATGTGAGGGTCTGCAGAGATACTAGAAGTTTCCATAAAAGTCTCCATAAAGCCAACGGACCGTCTGAGCGTCCCCGAGGGATCCTTAAGGACGACACAGGAGGAGATCAAACTCCACAAACACAAACATGAATCACTGCACAAACACACACACATTCTGAAACTCAATACACACACCACAGATACCACAGGAAGTGAGAATACCGCGATAAAGTTACGCTCCGTTTGTCCTGAAACAAAGCTGAGGATGCCACGGCGAGCACCTCGGGGTGAGTCACAACATAAAACAGCACAAAGGCCCCCGCATTGATATTACAGCAGATTTAACCACAATAACAGACCGTAAACTTTATTTATAGCTCCATGCATGCACCTTTAACCCTTCACTGATCAGTATTCTGAGATTTTGAGAGTGAAAATGAATAAAAGTACATTAATCTGGCTAATGAGGACAATGGCTGAGATTTAAATTTGATTTAGATTAATTCCTAAAGTCAGACTACCCTAAATTGCCCGCAGATGTGAGTGTTTGCCCTGTGAATGGCTGCCAGACCAGGTTGTACCCTCTCTCTCTAAAATAGGTAAAGCCTGACACCAGCTCCAGACCCCCTTTGACCCCCCTTTGACCCCCAACAGGACAAGCAGTGAAGAAAATGGATGGATGGTCTGCTCTTATAAAACAGCAGTAAAAAGAACGCCCTCCTTGAAAAAATCTTCATATTTTTAATTTCTAACTCCATTAAAATGAACTGATCTTTGTGCTATTCATCTAGAAATGTTTAGTCTGTCTGTGCAGCACCTGTTAGTCAGCGTCTCTCTCTAAATAAACGCCGCAGTCCTGTGTCGACCTCAGCTGATCTCTTCTTCTTCTGCAGTTTTGGGTCCTCCAGCCGCAGCGCGGCGAGTCGTCTGAGGTTAATGAACAGAAGCTTTTATGTTAATAGAAGGACGGCCGGCGTGATTTAACAAGACAATCTGCAGATTTACTTCTCCGCTCAAACACAAGGCGGGCTGCGGCTAAACAACGAAGGTCAACACAAAGAGAAGAGATTCGATTACAGCAATTAAAGCGGGTTTTCAATATGATCGATAATCTTAATGTGGAATCATGGATTACTGAGAGCAGAGCTGATTCACTCGGAGAGGAATCGGTTTGCCTTTTAGCCCAGGTTTAAATGCATCGATCAGCCGTGCAGCTTCATTCTGCAGAGATAAATCTGGTTTTAACCCTCACATCTGGGGTTTTATTCACAACATGCTGAGTCAGGCGTTTTTCAGTCTGATTTTTATCACATTTTACCTCAGATCATTCGGTTTACTCCTGATTCCTGTGTCTTTTTTTATTCCACCTTCTCCTAAACTGATCTGAATCTGCCAAGAACAAAACCACGTAAACGAGAAGCAGCCTGCTGATCCCAACGATCCTGATTCTGACGAGCCGTTTCTGACTATTTTACCTGCAGAGACTGGAGGAGCAGCAGAGAAAGTTTCTAGATTTCTTTCAAATATGGTCAATCATGATTGCCCACATCTCAGATCAAAGGTTGATTTATGCTATCAAAGTTTAATAAACTGGCTAAAATCACTTATAATTAGCTTCTATACCATTATTTTCCTTAAAAATCTATTTTAAAAACTAAGTTAAATCATAAGAATTACATTTCTAAATTCATTTAGGCAGAAATACAGCTAACAGTGAAAATAAAAACTGATATAACCCACATTAATATTATAAAACTGTAATAAAACTGACCAAATATCACACCTACTTCATTATTCATACCTTGAAAATTTCTGTAAATGAGTCAAATTTACCTCTGGATCACTCATTATTTTTTTACACACCTGTGGCATCATCTAGCGACACTAAAGCATGCTGTTGTCCTACACAACGACGAGTAATTTATCAAGACACCACACTGAGTATGGCTGCTTACATTCAGCTCTACCATGCACCTGTAAATAATGAGAGAGCTTCATCAGCTTATCTCGGCTAGGTTTGATATTTGGGCCATTTGTGAGCAACCAAAATAAAGTAAAACTGCATTTAGCAAGTTCTGCAGGGAAACAGGAAGTGTGAGATGCTCTGGGCCACTGCTGATTGGTCAGATGCTGTGATGTCACAACAACTCTACTTTTCATGAGTTAATACTAACTCTGAATATTTCAGCCATGCTATGCACACTAATGGTGTTCATCAGTGTAAAAGCTGCTGCTGCATACTCGGCCATAAACGCTGCATTCAGCCTCACACAGGATGCTACTTCATAAAAATGGAGGGTGAGTTTTTTCATGGTTTTATTGTGACAGCCTACATCTCTGCAGGTCCTTTCAGTCAGCTGTAGTTCATTAACACATGAAACTCTGAGTTTGAATTCAGCTATTTGTGAGGCTGAAAACACATTTTTATTCTGCTGTGGAGAGGACTGACCCGTGCACTGACGGAGTTTCTAAAATAATATTCTAAACATTAAAACTAAATCTCTTTCTTTCTGTCTGACGCCATCAAGCTGAGACTGAAGAGTCGTTAATGAACTGAACTCAGCAGTGGGTCAGAAAAGAAGCCTGAGGCGCCATCTAGAGGCATCTGGACAACACTACAACCCAGAATCTAAAGACTTTCATCCAAAATCTGAAATTATGGGTGAAAGTTGTTGATTTATTATAAAAATAATAAAACTAATGTGTACATTAATGTTTAGGAGACTAAATTATTCTGTAAATAAACCTAAAAGTATATAAATATCTATAAATATCATGGATTTCATGTTATTCAGATGGCAAACAGATACACTGAAATATTTGCCAAATATATATTTAAATGTCAACTGACTTTCTTTGATAGTCATAAACCCCAGTTAACCACAGCAGTAACCTTTTCTATGAAGCCTAGCTCTATACTGCATTACTCCACATCATGTTTATATACTTGTAACACTTCATAACACACCTATAATATAAATACATATATTTAAATGTAGCTCTGAGCAGTCAAGGCTGCTGAGAATGCTTCATAACAGTCATCATGTCTATAATAACTCATACAAATACTCACGTGTTATAGTGTGCATCGTCACAAGTACTTTTAGACATTAAAGTCAATCATTATCATTATGTTGACAGTTATATCGGATCAGTGGTTCTCAACCTTGGGGTCGAGAGACACTGAGAGGGGTCTCCAGATGCCCTAAAAAAATAAGAATATTTTTGAGCTTACACTGCTGCAGCTTCACACCAGTTTAACCAGTATCTGCCTATTTTTCCTTTCTCAGTTAACCCTTTTTGCCAGTTTATATCAATTTTTCATCCCATTTCACTAAATTTCCACTCATTTTTGCCAATTTAAAGCCATTGCAGCCACACTTGAATTCCTTTACCACCTTATATGCCCAATTTTGCCATTTTTACATCATTTTTGCCACTTCTAACCCATTTTTGCTACTTTTTAAAATCCAACATCACCACCCTTTCCATCATTTTTTGCCATTATTAACCCATTTTAGCAATTTTTAGCTTTTTTAATTCTTCTTTTTTTAACAAAGCGGATTTACATTTTCAAGAAGGCTTTTAACTACACAAATAATTTAAAATATACATATTTGTTTCTTTCATAGGGTGGTTTTTATTCCAGTTCAATATGAAATATGGATATCACAGCTTAACTTTATAATGGACCATGGTTTTGCAGACCTCCATGGGCCTCCAGTTTGTCGGAGCACCAGAAAGCTCTCCCATTCACCCATACTTAGAATACAACTGCTATAATACATTACAGGTATGAGAAATCTGATTCTCTCACCTTTATCAATAAACGTGTCCAGCAAACACGCTGTGCTGATTTCTAACCTCCTAAAACGTCTGATGATTATTGTTTATAAACCATTCTGAAAATGTGTTATGACCTTAGGCACACACATGTAACATATAGTCATGAGTGCTACAGTTAAACAGCATTATCAGTGCATTTTAATGCATTTTGAGTTCACTCATAATATGTTATTATGCATCATAGATGTAGGCTTCATAGAATGGGTTACTAGAGTTCAAAGAGGATGTTTTTGTCATATCTATATAAAAAAAATTCCACCCTAAACTTCATATGAAAACCATTAACCAACATCCTCATAACTAGAAATGTATTTCAACACACCGGCAGATTTTTTTCAACTGTTCAGTTATTGACAAAATATAAATATAACATGACACAGAGCAGATTCTCAGGATTCTGACCACGTTAGCCATTTCAGCATTAATGCATCTATCAGACTACAAAAATCAAACAATAATAAAGTGACAGAGCTCGTCTTAACAAGCTCTCCTGTTCTCTCCTGAGCAGAATGTTCTTAAAGCAGTCCTGCTGTTCACACCATCCACATCCAGCTAAATCTACAGCCTAAAAACAGGATTACATCCATAAAGATCTACAGAGCAGCTCTGACGCCTTCAACAGTCACTGTTACTGTAATAACGTCTTTTTTCCAGGGAATCATCGGCACTGCTACTGAACACAATCTGATAAATGCTAAAATCCCTCCATCAAATTAGACACAAAAAATTATATGTGAATTTTTGTTGCAATTTTTGTTTTTATGGATTTTGGTAGAAGGTTAAATAAACATCTCACTTTAAAAAAGTGAGAATTTTCTGGCTCTGATTAGAGTTTAGGCTTTAAAGGGTTAAAGTTTGGCTCAAACAGTAAATTTTATTCACAAAACTCGTCCTAAAAATGTAAAAGTCAAGAGTAAGACCAGATAAAACAGAGATTTACACTAAAATGTGGGTGCTGGACAGTTGAAGCTGTTAATATAAGGCATGTTTACACCATTTATTTAAAAAAACAAAAAAAAAAACACATTACAGATTATTAACCCTGAGCTTCATGACCTCCCAACACCTCCACTCCTCCATGAGCGGCTCAAAAATGACCCCCATTAGAATGAATGCGTTTTATGATGTAAACTTAAGAAATTTTGTTCATTTTGGTTAAAGATGATTATTTTTATTATATTTTGGTCAACAAAAGAATGATTTCATGTTCATTGATCACTTTTATTAACATTTTATTACAAAACAGCTTTGAGAAAGGTAAAAAAGGTAAAGATCCAAAACTGACCCCAACAGGAGAATGATCAGTAATAATAATAAGACCTGGTTTGGTTCTACATTATTGAATCATTTTCATAAACTAGAGGAAATGATGAGATGTTCAGAGGTATTTAAACTGTTGAACCACCAATGATGCATGTTATTGATCACTGAATATTGATCACTGATCAGAACAAGGTCCATAAATGTCATTAACTAGAGGCTGCCTCTCTAGACCAGAGCTGTCAAACTCTAGACCTGGTCCAGTTCTACCTGGCCCAGTAAGGTCTGCAGATTTCCTCCAGTATAAAAACCTAAACTGAGCCTGGATTATTTCAGATATCCTTGTCATAAAATGTAGAAAAAGTCTGAATAATTAGATAAAAAGTCAGGAATGTGGAAAAAATAAATCGTGTTGAGGGCATAGATTCATAATTTTGGCTTTTTATTTCATACATTAACCTTTTTAATTTCACAACTTTAAATATTAAGTCACATTTTGACCTTTTCAATTCATGATTTTGAATTTTTATCTTAAATTTTGACTTTTTTAACTCATAATTTTAAGTTTTTATGTCATATTTTGAGCCTATAGAGTCTCAGTTTTAAATATTAAGTCATATTTTGACCTTTAAAACCTTACTTTAATTTTAATCCTATATTTTACCCGTTAGACTTACAATTTAAAATTTGATCTTATATTTCTAAACTCATGATTTCAAATTTAACATTTTGACCGTTATAAACCTTGATTTTGATTTTTTTTTAACCTTTAAAATCATGGTTTTATGGAGTTAGATGTGTGGATCAACAGTAAATGTATACCTGACAGTCACAGCTGATAAAAATCAAGGGTTCCTAGGGTTAACCTTTGAACTTCCATTGAAAATGCTTGGGCTAGGCAAGTTTATTTATGTAGCACCTTGCAGACACAAGGCAACTCAAAGTGCTTTACAGGTGCACAAGGGCTAACATAAACACGTATTTACATATGTGCATGAAATAACGATTAAAATGGTGTTTAAAGTGATGATAAAATAATTATATTTAAGTAGGAAAGAAAGGAAATAGAAAATTAAAACCCAAGTGGTTAAAATAATAACACCTGAACAGAGAACAATGCAGATCTGACAGATTGCTTCATTAAAATACTTGATTTTTCATTCAAATGCCATTGTAAACAGAAATGTTTTGAGCCCTGATTTGAATGCATTAATTGTTTTGGCGCACCTCAGGGGCTGGGGCAGTTGGTTCCAGAGGCGGGGCGCGTAGGAACTAAAAGCTGCCTCAGCCTGTTTGGTTCTTGTCCTGGGTACAGTCAGGAGACCTGTCCCGGACGATCTGAGAGCTCTGGGCGCTTCGTAAGGTACAAGAAGGTCTAGGAGGTATTTCGGCCCAAGGTTGTTTAAAGATTTAAAAACAAGTAGTAAAATTTTAAAATCTATCCTTTGTGGTACGGGAAGCCAATGTAGAGATTTAAGAACTGGTGTTATGTGCTCAATTTAAAAAAAAATTAAAATAAAGAGAGTAAGAGTGAAATGTTAAAGTCTTATACATTTTATTTTTCTATCTTTACTCAGACCTCTTTATGTAACTCAGAAAAGACAGGAATGTGGTTGATTTTCTGTAAACGGCTGTGAAAGTGTGAGAAAACCAGAACTGTGATGGAGGAAGAGGAGTTAACTCTCCGGTACAGAGATGTGTTTGATGAAGCCTGTTTTCCTCCTGGTTCAGCAGCTCTGCTCGCTCTCTGCCTCCACGTTATGAATAAACACGCTGCCATGTGTGTGTCTCTAACCCCCCCCACCCACACACACACACACACACACCCACACACACACACCTGGCCGTCTCTCCTCCAGGTGTTGGCTCTTCACACTGCTGCTCTAACTCTCCTTCAGCTCCATCAGCAGTTTGAGAAGTCCGATCAGATGCTCCTTGCCACCAGCATCACAACACGGGAAACGGTAACCATGACAACGGCGAGTCTGGTACCTCATCCTGACACCTCCCAAAGCCCTGGTTTCACACTTCCTCAGTGAAAAGGTGACCAGAAAGGTGAATCTGAAGCAGCAGCCTGCAGAGTAGAAAGTTTGGTACGTCGACTTCTTCACAAACTCCTCGTCTGAGGAAGTTTGAAGAGAAACTGACGGAAAATAATGAAGCAGGTACTAAAAAGCTGGTAACCATCAACTTCAACCTCTTATTAACCTGAAAAAATGTCTTTTTACACGATGATCGGTCTATAACGTGTCATTTCTCTCTAAAGTCCATGATAAGCAGTAACTATTTCAGTATTTAGGTTTTAGCGCAACAAAGGACTGGCACAAATGTTAGAACGTTACAAAGATCACTGAGAATGTGAAACCAAGATTCCTGTTTGTTTCTGAAGCGTTGGCGTCATCGTTGATGTGAATATTCTACAGAGTGAACTTTCTGGAAACTTCAGCACTAAAAACATGATAATGACAAATCCAGATCAGGGAGGCCCCTAGTCCATCTGGAACTACACCACACATTAGAGCAGTGGTTCTCAACCTTGGGGCTGGGACCCCATTGGGAGTCGTGAGACACTGAGAGGGGGTCTCCGGATGCCTTAAAGCAGGGGTCATCAAGTACATCTGCACAAGGGCCAGATTTAGTCTTGACAGAGTCTCTGGGGGCCGGACTTCCAAATAAAGAAAAATAAATCAATATTTAGTTCTGATTAACATTATTTTATTAGTATTTTCTTTCAAAATGCAGGACATTTTTAGGCATCACCAGTGAGGTCTATCCCCATCTATTATGCCGTAGATCTACAGAACTGACTCCTGAAAATCCCAGAGAACGGTCCCTAATAATTATGATTTAGCACCAATATGAACTCATGTTTCACACTTTTCACTACTTCACTGCTTCATTCTGTCATTTCTGCAACATTTTGTACCAACTTTAACCCATTTTTCCTTATTATCACCCACTTTCCTGCCTTTTTTACCACTTCTTCAGTGGTCATTTTTGCACCATTTTGCCACTTTTAACACATTTTTGATACTTTTTGCCCTTTATGCCTCTTTAATCCATTTTTTTGCCATTCTTTAACTCCTTTAAACCGCTTTTCTTGCCCGTCTTATCCCTTTTGTGCTACTCCTTTATCCACATTTTGCCACTTTTCATTTCTTTTTTCACTCTATTTTCCACTTTTAACCCATTTTGATACTTTTTGCCCCTTTATTCCTGTTAAACTAATGCTTTGCCATATTTTAGCCTCTTTTCACCACTTTTCCTGCAAGTTTTTGTCCCTGTGTGCCACTCCACAACCCATTTGGATGCCTATTGCTCATTTTTGCCACTTCAACCCCTTTTCCCTGCTTTAGCCTGCCATTTTTGCCATTTTCACACATTTTAAAATATTTACTTTTAATGACTGACAAGTGAATTTCTGTAAAAGCAGATCAAATGTGAAGTTATTCTAAAACTATTAGACTATTAATTGCTTTTGGGGGTGGATTTAACAGCTGCAGACATTTAAAGCCAAAAGATGCTCTTAAAACCACAACATTTTTATTTTATTCTGAATGTAATAATTAATGAATTATCTGGGGGCCGGACAGGAAGCTTTGGGGGGCCTAATTTGGCCCCCGGGCCACCAGTTGATGATCAGTGCCTTAAAGAAGCTAAGAATATTTTGTAGATACACTGTTGTCACCAATCTTGCCAAATTTGAACTTGTTTTCATCGCTTTTTCTGACCAATTTTGGCACATTTTTGCCACTCAAAACCCATTTTTGTCAGTTTTAAAGCCCTTCCACCACTTTTTTTCTGCCTGTTTTTGCCCCTTCTAAACCAATTCTTGCCACTTTCTGCCTATTGTTGGCTCTGCTGACCCATTATTGCCACTATTAACCCCTCTTTACCACTTTTTATGTGCTTTTTAACCACATTTCACTATTTGATATGATGGTTTTTGCCAGTTTAACCCATTTCAGCCAATTTCTGCCTCAGTAAACCCTTCTATGCCAGTTTATAGCCATTTTTCATCCTATTTAACCAAATGTCCACCATTTCTGCCACTTTAAATCCATTTCAGCCACTTTTTAATCCTCTTTTGACACTTTATATGCCCGTTTTTGCCACTTTTGGTGATTTTTGCCACTTTTATAAATTTTTTTTAAACTCCTAACCATCTTTTGCTACTTTTAAAATCCAGTTTTCCACCGTATCCACCATTTTTTGACATTATTAACCCATTTTAACCCATTAATGCCTGAAAACACAAATTATAGCCAGAAAATTCTCTTTTTTTAATTGAAATGTTTATTTCACTTTCTAATGAAATCCAAAAAATCCAAATTTCCATAAAATTTAACAAATATATTTTTGTATCTCAGTTGATTCATTAGCTGTTCTCGGTAGCTGATAACCCACTTGAGGGCAGTTTTATATTAATCAGATTGTACTCAGAAGTTTTTTTTATTGGTTTATTGATCGTATTGATTAGATAGAGGTATCATAAAAGTATGTATCAAAGATGATACAACGGGCTTTAAGGGGTCAATTCTGTTTTTAAGAAAATGGATTCATATTTCTAGGAGGACTAGTAACTACACAAATGAATAAAAATAATATGTGTTGCTCTGATCAGAGTGGTTATTCTTCAGGTTAAATATAAAATACCACAGCTTAACTTTACAATGGAGCAGGATTTTGCTGACCCCCGGTTTGGCTGGGTCCCAGAAAGCTTTCCCCTTCACCCCCCTTATGGGCAGCCCTGTCTGGACTACACATGTTCATGGCTGTGTTCAGCCACCTTCAGGTTCAGTGGGGGTCCTTAGTCCTTGGGACCTTTATTTTGGGGGTCTCGGGCTGAAAAGGTTGTGAAGCCTTGCATTAGAGGATTAATCAGGAAATTAACTAACGATGGGGGCGAACGGAGCCTGAATCTGGCTAGGTTTCTGGTACTTGAGGGGATTGTGCACAGGCCAGGGGCACAAAGTCTGAAAAGTGATTTTTTACATCATATGTCCCCTCTGAAAAAGGTTTCCAAAGTTCACTTGTGGCTTTTTCCACATGGCGCCACTCTCCCTCTGTGATTTCTGGCTCTGTCCACTATTTCATGTCTAAAATAAAGGTATAAAAAGGCTAAAGGTAAATATTTGGAAAAAAGGAAAAAGATTCCCGGTGTGTGAGACTCTTAGCGGTGGTCCTGAGTTGTTAACAAGCACACTGAAATGAGATTTAAGCCGTGACACAGCTGCTATGTGGCGGCCGTGCACCCAGTCTGAACCTGCTCCTGAACCGTCTAACAGGCAGCCAGCCGCCGTTAACTACAGAAGCTATAAACCAGTGATACTCAACCTGTGGCTCTGGAGCCACATGTGGCTCTTTTATGTCTTCATTTCAAATCTCATTCCCCCAGAAAACCTTAAAGGAAAAATGTTCTGCTACTTTCACCCATTAAAGCTACCTTTTGTCACTAAATACCACATTTTCCCTATGTTTTTTCCATTTTTTGACACTTCTTTTTGCCAATTTTCCAAATTTTTTGCCACTTTAATCCCATTTTGTTGCCCTTATTCACCATCTTTTGCTACTTTTCACCCATTTAAGCTACTTTTTGCCACTAAATACCACCTTTTTCTACTTTTTTCAATTTTTTGCCTCTTCTTTCAGCCTCTTATCCATTTTTAGCCCATTAAAGCTACACTTTGCCGTTAAATACCACCTTTGTCCTACCTTTTTCCCATTTTTTGCGAATTTTCCAAATGTTTTGCAACTTTAATCCCAGTTTTTGCCACTTTTCACCCAGTTTTTGCCCATTTTTGCCACTCTTGGCTGCTTTTTCCCCATTTTAGTCACTTTTCTCTCATTTTTTCCCCACATTTTTGCTACTTTCTGACCATTTTTCGCCACCTGTAGCTAATTTTTTGTCACTTTTCACCCATTTTTGCTACTTTCTGACCCTTTTCCACTTTTTCTCCCCATTTTTACTTCTTTTGACCATTTTTTCCGCCACTGACTCAATTTTATGGCCACTTTAACTCATTTTTGCCACTTTCATCGCCTAAATTGTGGCTCTTGCAAAGATATTTTTCAACAATATGGCTCTTTGGTTGAGTAACACTGCTTTAAACAGAAGCAGGTCTGGTGTCTACACACTCCTGCAGGTTCTCCCATGACTGATGTGTGAATGTTGTCAAATAAGAGCTACACAGAGAAATAGACTCTCCACACACTCTAATGCCGACACCCTCAGTGTTTACAGACCGCTGCAGACCTACAGCTTCGTGAGGTAACGTTAAGGAACGCCAGCACCTGCATTTGGCCCCGCCTCTCACCCAAAAATACCTGAACCTCAGAGGGAGGAACACTTTCAGTCTAAATCCAGTCAAACGTTCTCCATCTCTCTGAGTATCATAAAGAATCCCTAAACAGACACAAACTGCATCACAGTTCCCTGTTAGAACAAAGTTTTATTCCTCCTGGCAAACATCTCTAGAGTTACTAGACTGAATATCTCATATCAACATAAATAATGTTGATCACATTAACAAAGAGGTTTCAATGGTAAACGCTAAAATGAAGATGACCCTGAAGAAGAAGAAGATGTTGAAGAAAAGCAAGAAGCCGAAGAGTTCGGGTTATTCTGGGAGATCTGAGTTACATCCTACAACACTTAAAAAACAGTCGACCAATCAGACGTGAGCAGAAATTCAAAAACTCGACACGGACGTCACCATGGAGACGGCAGGTTTTTGGCTAAAAAATAGTGCAGGACCACAAACAGAAAGTGAGTTGGGGGATGGGGGCTCTCCACCTGCTCCCACTGAGCCGCTGCCAGGCTGGAGATCAGCCAGCAGCACCGGGCCCGAAACCAAGACTACGCCAAGCTCGCACGACCAGAGAGAGAGAGAGAGAGAGAGAGGGAGTAAAAATAGAGAGATGAGGAGGGAGAGGAAGGTCAGAAAAACCAGGAGAGAAAACAGGAGGAGGAGACCGATGTGATGGAGGAAACAAGGAGGAGGGTACGAGAAGCAAGGAAATAAGAAACAAACAAAGGCTGGAGGGAAGGACCCAAGGAAAGAAGAAAGGAAGAAACAAAGGGAGGAGGGAGGAGGGAATGAAGGGTAAAAGAAATGAGGAAAGGAGAGAAGAAAGGAAAGATGAAGAGAGAAAAACTAACATAAAGTAGGAAGGAATGAAGCATGGAGGGAAGGAAGAGAAGAAAGAGAAGAGGAAAAAATGACATAAGGGAAAAAAGAGGAAGGAAGGAAGGAAGAGAGGAAGGAAGAGAGGAAAGGACAGACAGTAGGAAGGTAGAAAATAAAGGCGGAAGGAAATAAACAAAGAAACGATGGAAGGAAGAACACAAGAAAATAAAAAATGGAGGGAATGAAGTGAAGAAGAACAGAAGGACCAAAGGAAGAAAGGAAGAAAGGGGATAAAAAGGCAGGATGGAGGTAAGGAAGGAAGGAACAAATAAATAAATGAACAAGAGAAAAAGGGAGGAACGAAGGAAGGAAGGAAGGAAGAAAGGAAAGAAGGAAAGAAGGTAGGAAAAAGGAAAGGAAGGAATGAAGCAAGAAAGGAAGGAACAAAGGAGTGAAGAAGAAGGAAGCAAGGAAGGAAAGAAGCAGGGAAGGAAGGAAGCAAGGAAGGAAGGAAAGAAGAAAGAAAGGAGGAAAAAAGACAGAAGGGACAATAGGAAGGACTTAAGGAAGGAAGGTTGGAATGAAGGAGGGAAAGAAGGAAGAAAGAAATGAAATAAGAAGGAATGAAGGAAGGACAGAAGGAAGGAAGAAAGGAAAAAAGGAAGGAAGGTGTGGTGCATCTACACAAAGAACAACAAACATTTTAGCTGCTATCCTCAGAGATCTCTGACAGTCAGGAACATGAAACTCACAGGCCGGTTCTGTAGCTGTGTTCACAGTGTGTGAAGAGTGTGTTCAGAGTGTGTGAAGAGTGTGTTCAGAGTGTGTTCAGAGTGTGTGAAGAGTGTGTGAAGACTGGGTGTGAAAAATGTGTGAACAGAGTGTGTGATCAGAGTGTGTGAAGAGTGTGTGTGAGGAGTGTGTGTTCAGAGTGTCTTCAGAGTGAGTTCAGTGTGTGTGTTCAGAGTGTTTAAAGAGTGTGTTTTCAGAGTGCGAGTTCAGAGTGTTTGTTGAGAGTGTGTGAAGACTGGGTGTGAAGAGCGTGTGATTAGAGTGATCAGAGTGTGATCAGAGTGTGATCAGAGTGTGTGTTCAGTTTGTGTGTTCAGAGTGTGTGTGAAGAATGCGTGTTCAGTGTGTGTGTTCACAGTGTGTTCAGAGTGTGTTTAGAGTGTGTGATCAGAGTGTGTGTTCAGTGTGAGTTCAGAGTGTGTGAACAGAGTGTTTGAAGAGTGTGTTTTAAGAGTGCGAGTTTAGAGTGTGTAAAGACTGTGTGTGAAGAGAGTGTATGAAGAGTGTGTGAAGAGTGTGTGTTCAGAGTGTGTGTGAAAAGTGCATGTCCAGAGTGTGTTCAAAGTGTGCGTGAGGAGTGGGTGTTCAGTTTGTGTGTGAAGACTGGGTGTGAAGAGTGTGTGTGAAAAGTGCGTGTTCAGAGTGTGTTCAGAGTGTGTGTTCAGAGTTTGTCTTCAGTGTTTCCTCGGAGTGTGTGTGAAGAGTGTGTGTTCAGAGTGTGTTTAATTGGAGTGTGTGTTCAGAGTGCGTGTGAAGAATGCGTGTTCACAGTGTGTGTTCAGAGTGTGTTCAGAGTGTGTTCAGTGTGTGTTCAGTGTGTGTTCACAGTGTGTGTTCAGAGTGTGTTCAGAGTGTGTTCAGTGTGTGTTCAGAGTGTGTTCAGTGTGTGTTCAGTGTGTGTTCAGTGTGTGTTCAGTGTGTGTTCACAGTGTGTGTTCAGTGTGTGTTCAGTGTGTGTTCAGTGTGTGTGATCAGAGTGTGTGATCAGAGTGTGTGATCAGAGTGTGTGTTCAGTGTGTGATCAGAGTGTGTGATCAGAGTGTGTGATCAGAGTGTGTTCAGAGTGTGTTCAGTGTGTGTTCAGAGTGTGTGATCAGAGTGTGTGATCAGAGTGTGTTCAGAGTGTGTTCAGTGTGTGTTCAGAGTGTGTGATCAGAGTGTGTGATCAGAGTGTGTGATCAGAGTGTGTGATCAGAGTGTGTTTTCAGTGTGTGATCAGAGTGTGTGATCAGAGTGTGTGATCAGAGTGTGTGATCAGAGTGTGTTCAGAGTGTGTTCAGTGTGTGTTCAGAGTGTGTGATCAGAGTGTGTGATCAGAGTGTGTTCAGAGTGTGTTCAGTGTGTGTTCAGAGTGTGTGATCAGAGTGTGTGTTCAGTGTGTGATCAGAGTGTGTGATCAGAGTGTGTGATCAGAGTGTGTGATCAGAGTGTGTTCAGTGTGTGTTCAGAGTGTGTGATCAGAGTGTGTGTTCAGTGTGTGATCAGAGTGTGTGATCAGAGTGTGTGATCAGAGTGTGTGTTCAGAGTGTGTTCAGTGTGTGTTCAGAGTGTGTGATCAGAGTGTGTGATCAGAGTGTGTGATCAGAGTGTGTGATCAGAGTGTGTGATCAGAGTGTGTTCAGTGTGTGTTCAGTGTGTGTTCAGAGTGTGTGTTCAGTGTGTGATCAGAGTGTGTGATCAGAGTGTGTGATCAGAGTGTGTGATCAGAGTGTGTTCAGAGTGTGTTCAGTGTGTGATCAGAGTGTGTGTTCAGTGTGTGATCAGAGTGTGTGATCAGAGTGTGTGATCAGAGTGTGTGATCAGAGTGTGTGATCAGAGTGTGTGATCAGAGTGTGTTCAGTGTGTGTTCAGAGTGTGTGATCAGAGTGTGTGTTCAGAGTGTGTTCAGTGTGTGTTCAGAGTGTGTGATCAGAGTGTGTGATCAGAGTGTGTGTTCAGAGTGTGTTCAGTGTGTGTTCAGAGTGTGTGATCAGAGTGTGTGATCAGAGTGTGTGATCAGAATGTGTTCAGTGTGTGTTCAGAGTGTGTGTTGTGACACTGAACCACCAACAACCAACAGAGTGTGAGACTGTGGGTCAGAGGCTCTGCTACGTATGAGAGGACTCTTCTAAATCTTTTCCCCATGGCACAAAGTCTATTGATCCACAGATCAGGAGGCCAGAACAGTGGGAGGTGATCCACAAAGGTCAGAGATCAAGGATCAATTGTGATCAAATTCACAACCAAAGAAAGAAAGAAAGAAAAAAAGGAAAAAAGAAAGAAAGAAGTGGACTAGAGAGCTGAATGGCGGTCATGTACCTGAGTCAGGTATTCCAAAGAGCTTCACAGTGACTGCCCACTTATCCAGCAGCTCTGGAGATGTTAAAATCTCCATTAAATCCTCTGTCAACATTTCTCAGGATCTTAATATTTGAAATCAAAGAACCAACCAGCCACCTGAATTCTCATGACCATCAAACATTTGATTGGGCGTAGAAGCAGGACTCAAAGACTGATCAGATTTGTCAATCTGACTCTCAGCCGTCTCCATGATTTCAAAACGTCAAAATAAATGTAGTGATCATCATGAACCCTGAACGCATGCTCTCTTACAGCATCGAGCAGACTGTTTCCTCCCTCCCCTCCCTTTGCCTCTCACATATTTTCTTTTTTTTTTTGTGGCTGATAAAAAAGCAGAGCCACCATTTGGCGATGACCTTGGCGGCTTGGACGAGATTTTATTTGGCGTGTGAAAGCAGGAAAATGTGCGACAAAAGTGTGCGCCAAAATATCATCACTGGGATAATAAACTCGTCTCGATCTGATGAAACTCGGCTCTCAAACCCACGGACGGGATGTGTGTGCGTACAACAGAAGAAGGAGAAGAAGAGGAGGATGAAACAGGAAGGCGGTTGTGTAGTGCGAAGGAGGCAGGAGGAACAGATGGCCTGGCAGAGCATGGGGAGAGGCCGGAACCCCCCCCACCCTCTGACCGACTTTCATTGATGAGCAGTGTGCGTGTGCAGCACGTGTTAGACACATATGCCATCTCGCAGTATTATTTAGAGCAGCACCACCCCGACGTTTTCAAGTTTACACACAAAGATTGAGACACAAACGCCTGCCAACAAACACTCTACACAACCACACAAACACTGCAGCGGCAATCATCACAGGAGCAAACAAAGAGCCCAAACAAGTGGACATTTTGTTTCTGATTCAGGCTAATGATGCTAACGATCATCCAGCTGCTCGGTTTGCTGTAATAAAGCAGAGTGTCGTCTGCATACGCTCCAATAATCTCTTATTAGCTGGTGCTTGTTTTCACCTCATTAATGCATTTGTGTTTGAAAGTTGGGACAATTAGTGGGATGAGCTTCTTCTCTTTCTGGTTAGTAGATGGAGCTCAGAGTGGTTAGCCTAGCTTAGCTTAAACGCTCGAAATGGAGAAGAGAAGTAACCAATCAAAAACAGTTGAAGAAGCGGACAGTGTCATTGTCATACTTTTGAGTCTGTTTGGCGAAATGTAAGCGTGGTTCACGCTGGAGACAGAAGTCTCTCTACAGAGAGAGTTTCTATTTCCATCAGCCCATCCATGCTAGTCTGCTCATCCTCCTTCTTGAATCATTCCCTGGAAAAATGGGCCATATTAACCCTTTACAACCTACCATTGTGCAAGTCCACCAGGACATATTCTTACATTTTTACATACTGTAGTGCCATTTTTGGGAGTATTTTCATTTGCTTTACATCAATATAACACTTATATCCCAAGTTTGAATAAATGTATTGACTTATGTCTTAACTACTACAATAAATTGCTTCAAAGTGCAATAAATCTAAAGGAAAAAAAAGGAAAATCATTTTTGTGTTTTTCCACATATATTTCAAAATACAGAAATTGCACAGCTGTATCCCTCAAATTTGTAAATGTAAAAATGTTGCACAACATCCCTTGGAGCCATAGGAAATTTATTTGGAGTCTGTACATAACTTGCTTTTTGAGATATAGTCAATTTTGTAACCTGTAAAAAAAAAAACAAGCCAGATGAGTAGTTGGACTCTTCATCCAACGCTGTAATTAGTTTGAAAGCTTTGCTCCAGCTCTAAAACTGTTTGGCATGGCCGGGGTTTTGCAAATCCATAACTACATATGTGTGGAAGTGTGTCAAAGGTGTGTGTGATGGATGTCTGGTGTGTGTCTGAGTGTTTTTGTAAAAAAGTAGGGGTGAAACGAGAGCGAGGGCGAGTGTGTGTGCAGGCTGTTTTTCAATGTATTCTGTGGAAAAAAGAAAAAAAAAAAACTCCTGGTAAAATACGCCACTTCCTGTTGTTGGGGTGGGAAGCCTATGAGGTAGGGACACTTATGAATCATGTGACAGGTCATGCCCACAACGTGATGACGTTTATTTCAACATAGGAAGTGCTGCAAATACCCTTGGTCTCCTTTATAAAGATTTTTGTCATGTGCATTTTATTGTCTATTTTTACAAACCCATCACTGCAACGAAAAAGCGCTCTGAAAGATGGTGAATGTGTGAAATGTTAGTGTAACTCCCCAGGTTTCATATGCAAAAAGAATGATTGATCTATCTTATCTGGTTCAAATCTACCCCCCCAAAATATATATTTTTTTATTTTTATTTTAAATTCTTTTTCTCTTCGTGTGGCAATGAAAAAAATGGAAAAATGGCTCATTTTTAAATTTTTTTTCCTTTTTTGGTCAAAAACTAAAGAACGGAATAACAAGAGTTTCTTCTTTTTTTTCAGTATGGTTTCAACCAGGAAATGGATCGGCCAGAAAATACACTGACCGAGGACCAACCATGGATTCATCTTTACTGCTTCCTGTCTTTCCAGAATCACTTCATTTGATTTATAATTTGCATTTCTGGAATAAATAGAAAACATATTTATATTAAGGTCTGTTTGCATGACTTTAATCAGACAATAGATCCAAACATGCATCAGACAAAAGCAGACTGAGTGTGCAAAGGCCTTCATCTCGGCCTCTTGTGTTCAGAATCTCCCAAAGCTTCCCACCCAGAGGGAGCAGTCCAACATTTACTTGTTACATTTTAGGCCCTGTTTCTGCATGTCTTCTGGATTTATCAGGAGAATGTGGCTCGTATTAATTGTAATAATAACGTTCATTTTGACAAGAAATCCAAGGATTCCACTTGATAAGATTTGCATTTTTGCAGTGTTAAAAATAAAGCAGCTGAAAGACTGATTTCCCAAATCTGTAGATAGATAATGTAGCTTAAATGCACTAAAATAATAGACAGAACATGCCTTTATGGCATGATTTATCGGTGTGATGTCAAATAAGATGTGGACTTTTATCTTTTGGATCCAAAATGTTCATTTTTTTGGATAAAGTTTTAGCATCATGCAGAAATCTGTGCAGAAAGCGATCTGATTTAAAGGTGACTGGCGGGTTAATTGAGAAAAGTTGCAGCTCCTTTAGTTTGGGAGCCTGGAAAAACGTGAATGTGAAGTGATGTGAAGGTGCAGATGGTGAGCGAAGCATCGTCTCCGTCCTGACCTGGAGAAAGGTCAAGGTAAAGGAGACTGCAGGGGGACGGAGGCTGAGCCGAGTCAGCGGTTTAAAAGTGAACAAAAAAACACCTCAAACCCCCCTTTCTCTCAGAAAGTGTGTATGCGTGTGGTATCAAACTGTGTGTGTTGACTTTATGGATCCAGCCGAGCGGAAAGTTTCACATTATACCGGCTAACAAAAATATCTGGTGAGCGCTGAAGGGAACGCAGCGAGGAGGTCAGAGGCCGAGCCCGACAAGAGACGAGCTCACATTCTTCTCCGTCTCCTTCTTCTTCTTCTGTTTTCTAAAGCAGGCTCACACTCGCACACACATTAACGCTTCCCTCGGCAGCAGCAGATTGCCCACGCACGCACACGCAGCTTTCACCAGGACCCAACCCGACTGGGCGCCCAAAAAATATTCTGCCGTCTTTGAGAGGAGGAAGAAGAAGAGGAAGAAGGAGCCTGGGGGCGAGAGGATGGGGAACGTAGGCAAGCTGTCAGCGGGGCCGGGCATATGCTGGAACCCCCCTCCCCCTTCCTCCCCCCAGCCCTCCCAAAAAAACCCTCCTCCTCCCCTTCTGAACCTCCTTCTGTCTCCTCTGCCAGAAAACCAGCCTGTAAACCAGCCAGCCCCACCATCGATATGTTATAGCTCGTGTGAACGTCTAGAGATATTTAAGGACATGTGCTGCGTGCTTCGCCCGCTTTGGTTGGAACATTTTTGATGCAAAATTCAGTTTATTGAACCGTAAAGCTTTTATGTTTGTCAAACTTTGTATTTGTGGATTTAAGAGGACATCAAATGTCTGATTCTCTTTGTTACTGACGGAAATCTGAACTTTTATAGTTTATCGACTCTTTTAACACCAAACTTCCTGTAAGGGAGCCCATCTTTATATTTAAGCTGATCCAAAAAATAAAATATTTTTTTATTTCTCCAATTTCAGACCTAGAAAAGTCCAGTTTCAATATCAGGATTAAAGTATAAATGCATCACAAACATTGTAAAGTCTATTAAATACATTGAAGATTTAAAGTTTATGCACTTTCTTCTTTGTTACTGATTTAAAATTTTCCGTTTATTCGTAGGGGTCTGGAGGGGTTGGACGTGAATATTTGTATTTTTTCTGTTGATAAAACAACAATCAAACTGAGATTAAAATCTAATATACTCCTGATGTTTTTTTATTTTATTTTTTTTCATCATGCAGCTATTGTTTCCAAAATGGCTCCACAACTCTCCTAACTTTAATTACATTCACCAAGGAGGTTAGATCATGATCAGGAGGGTTTGTTTGTTTGTTTGTTTGTTTGTTAGCAACATAACTCAAAAGGTTATGGATGGATTTTGATAAAATTTTCAGGAAATGTCAGAAGTGGCATAAGGGAGAACTGACTAGATTTTGGGAGTGATCCGGATCACCGTCTGGATCCAGGAATTTTTTAAAGGATTCTTCACTATTGGGAGATAGGGCTAATGGTGGAGGTCTGCGCTCTCTGAGTGCTTTTCTAGTTTTTTTATCTTTCCTTACTCTCTGCTTTTCTGCTTTCAAAACTTGGTTTCCTTTTTTAGTACATTATTGGATGTTTCCAAAGTTGTCCTCATCTTAGGGCTCTTTGCTCCAATTATTCAAATATTAAAAGTTTACAAGCCTCTGATTTGCCTGTCTCTTTCTCTCTGTTATGAGTCATTCAGGTTTTCTCCTTCAGTTTTGTAGTCTGTGCACACGTACTGTTAGGAAAAGCAAGGCTTGACCACAGAACAGCCTGCCATTGGTTGTTACAGCCCATTCACAATGCTGACAGAGGAGAACAGACAGTCTGGTAGTTGCTAGGGGCTTTATTAAAAATGTTCAGGGCTCACAGTGGACCTTCTTAAGTGCGTGAAGGCCTAGGCAGCCCCTTTTACCTGATGGTGCAGTTGTAAATATTACCAATATTCAAGTCTGATATACGATACATCCTGCTGGTATGAACGGCCAATATGTCAGCAGTAAATACTGGCAGAAATATCTGCCTGTACTTTCATATTCTGGATGATGTACTCTACATAAAAGCATGTGACTGGACGCTGGAACACATGGTCCAGTATTTCTGAGGTGATATGGACTTAATAAACCAAACAGGTAAAAGGCGTTTCCCTCAGGTGAGCCCAGGTGAACCCGGCTGGCTTCCTGCTGCCCATCAGTCTGAACAGCTGACATGTGGGACGGTTATTACGGGGATTCTTCTTCTTTACAAAGTAGTCTACATGTCAAGGATCAGAAATATGAAAAAACATTTTCATGTAAACGAGCTCAAACACGGAGCCAGAGAGGACGGTGTGCAGCAGAGCGCACTGACAGACGGCGGCTTTAATCGGCTCGTTGTGTTTATAATGGAGTGAATTCACCTGAACACAACAACACTGGAAGGTAACAAGGCAGACGCACACGCACACACTAACAGATGTGCGACCCCCCCCAACCAGGGTCTGAAAACAACAGAGGAGAGCAGCCAGCTGTTCCCATAAAAACAGAGAGTCTGCACGCCCAGCTGGACACACCACAAACACAGACAGATGTGGTGAGCCAATAGGAACGCTGCATTAATTAAATTTAGGAGGTGATTGATCAGAAGCTCGTCAGCTGCTTCGTTAGACGTCAATGAGCGGCTTCCTGATTGGCTGGACAATCAGCCTATTATGATGGAGCGCCCCTTTTTATTTGAGAAGATAGCTATTAGGTTTAAACACGTCGTGATTTTATTGGCACTTTATAAGCCCTGATATTCAGCTTGAATCTTAAAGGAGAGAGTTAGAGTCAGACATGGAAACAAAAAAATTAAAAAGACAGAAAAGTCAAAAAAGGCTAGACAGAGGTAAAACGGAGGTTCCTTTTTTTTCTTGACTTTTTTTTTTTATTTTGATTGGTTTTCCTCAATATTTTAAATTTTTCTTGATATTTTGAATTTTTTTCTTATTATCTACCATTTATATGATTTCACTGTTTTATTTTTCTGAAATTTAGACTTTGATCCTCAGTAGTTCCTCTCTTCTCTCACCATTTTATCTCTCTATAACATTTTAACTATCTTTTCTCAACATTTCACCTTCTCTCTAAGGTGCATAATGCAAACATTTATTCCTGCTCTCATTCTTCTATTTTATGCCGGACGTTTGTCCTCCATAAGTACACGTGATTTGATCTTTTTTATACCCAAAAAAAAAAAAGACACCTAACTCGAGGCAAACCACTCCAAACTGTGGTCCAGGGGCCTCCTGGGGGCCCTGAGAGGAACCTAAGGGACTGACCCCAAAGGACACTTGTGCTACTAAGTAAAATAAAATCTGATAAAGATTATTTCTTGATGTGAAAATGAGAGTTTAGGGCAGGGGTCATCAAGTACACCTGCACAAGAGCCAGATTTAGTCCTGACAGTCTCTGGGGGCCAGACTTCCAAATAAAGAAAAATTAAATCAATATTTTGTTCTGATTAACTTATTATTTTAGTAGTATTTTTATTTTCTTTCAAAATGCAGGACCTTTTTAGGAAATAACAGTGAGATCTGTCCTGATCTATAATGCCATAGACCACAAGGAGACAGACCTGCCCACAGAGTTGGCTGGGCTCCTGAAAATCCCAGAGAATGGTCCCTCATATTTATGATTTAGCACCAATATGAACTCATGTTTCACACTTTTCACTACTTCACTGCTTCATTCTGCCATTTCTGTAACATTTTGTGCCACTTTTAACCCATTTTTGCCACATTTTGCTTTTTTTTATCACTCTAACCCACGTTGTTGCCTTTTTACCGCTTTGCCATTTGCTATTTTTGCACCATTTTGCCACTTTAAACCCATTTTTGATACTTTTTGCACTGTTTTGCCTCTTCAACCCAATTTATTGCCATTCCTTAACTCCTTTAAACTACTTTTCTTGCCTGTCTTACCCCTTCTTATCCATTTTTGCTACTTTTTGTACATTTTTGCCACTTTTCATTACTTTTTACACCATTTTTACCACTTTTGACCCATTTCTGATAAACCTTTTGCCCCTTTTTCCTTCTATATCAATGATTTGCTACATTTTAACCTCTTTTCACCACTTTTCCTGCAAGTTCTTTCCCTTTGTGCCACTCCACAACCCCTTTGGATGCTTGTCGCCCATTTTTGCCACTCTCTAACCCATTTTCACCACTTCATCTGGCCGTTTTTGCCAGTTTTAAAACATCTTTAAATATCTACTAATAATGGCTGACAAGTGAATTTCTGTAAAAACAGATCAAATGTTAGTCATTTTTAAAACTATCTGAATATTAATTGTTTTTGGGGTGGATTTAACAGCTGCAGACATTTAAAGCCAAACCACAACACTTTATTTTCCTGCTTTTGTGAATTTAATGATCTTCTGGGGGCCAGACAGGAAGCTTTGGGGGCCTGGTTTGGCCCCTGGGCCACCAGTTGATGATCAGTGGTTTAGGGCAATAATCTTATATCAAATGTGTGATCAGTTAAGCTTAAGAAGGATTTTTTCTTTAAACATGAATGACTGTTAGCACTTCCAATCAGGGAGCAGCTTTGTGACGCCTAACGAAGGATCTCTTAATCGATTATCAATCAAAAAACACATTTTGACAAAGTTAATCCTACACTAAGTTCATAAATTGGAGACTGCACCTTTAATAGGAATGTTTCTGCTGCTTTTTTTGGTTTTACCTCAGTGTGAAAACAGTTTCACAGTTTCATGCGACTTTATTGAAGTTAGGGCAGTCGTGATAAATAGTCTACTTCAGCGTTGTTCAAACCTGCTCAACCAAAGAGCCAAGAATGCCTTTGCAAGAGCCACAATCTAAGTGGTGGAAAGTGGCAAACAATGATTAAAGTGGCAATAAAAATAAGTTAAAGGTGGAAAATAACAGTCAAACGGAGGCAAAAAGGGGCAAAGTAGGCATAAAATGGTAAAAAGTGGGTGAAAAGTGGAAAAAAAGGGAGAAAAAGTTGCAAAATAGAGCGGAAAGTGGCAAAAATGGGTGAGAAGTGACAAAAAAATGAGTTACAGGTGGCAAAAAATTGTCACAAAACAGCAAAAACATGGAAAGAAAATTGAGAAAATTGGTTAAAGAGCAGCAGAGAGTGACAAGAATGATGGAAACGGTGGCATTTAATGGCTAAATGCAGCTTGAATGGGCAAAAAGTTGCAAAAAGGGAAAAAAATGCAAATAGCAAAAAGCAGAATAAAAGAGGCAAAAACTGGTTGCAAAAATGGGATAGAAGTAGAAAAAATGGGCAAAAAGAGACAAAAAGAAATGGCAAAAGTGGGCATGAAGCAGTAAAAATTTATTAAAAGTGGCAAAAAAATTCAAAAAATTAATAAAATATTGCAAATAAGGATTCAAACTGATTAATATGACAATGGATAATTTCTGAGGTCATTGGCTCCTTTTATAAATGTTTTCTGGGGAATAATATTCCAGTTTAAGACATAAAAGCCACTGGGTGAGTATGACTGCTTTAAGGCCTTGGTATTAGTTGATTCTGTTGATCAATAAAATAAACTGTTAGGAGAGGTTTCTATGCAGCGGGTTTTAAGAAAAGTACAAAAAAACTAAAATGAGGAGAAACTTTCAAACTTTGGAAAAATGTTTTCAAGGGTCTAAAGAAGAAGAGAGGTTGTGAAAACTTTCTGAAGATACAGATATTTATTTTCTTCTCTGGTATTGTTGATAGAACTGTGATTAATTCAGCTGCTAAAGAAGTCAGAGGTTTTTCAGAATAACTGTCATCTTTATCCTGGAGTCTGTTTCTCTGATATGTCAGCTAACGCTGGTGTGAAGGCTCAGTTTCTTTTCTTTGTCGCTCTTTCCCTCATTTATTTATTTTATTGTTTCATAGACGTTCAAAAATAAAGATACCAGTCATTTTATACGCCACAGTAACAGATCCTACTGTTCTAAATCACATAGTATGAACAAGCAGAGAAGTATCGAACATTTTCACAACTTTAATACCAACAGAGGAAATCTAATCTTATTAGTTTTTGTAAAATGTGGATTATTTTAATCCAAGTCTTAAAAATAAAGTGTTTATTATTTGGTTATGCATAGATGAGGATGTTAAATCTGACTAAAAGCTGCTAAATGTACAAAACATATTAAACAAAGAAATTAAAAATTCATTTTTGACACAGAGTTTTAATGTTTCCAATATTTTAGCACAGTTACAAAATTAAATCTGATTTTTTAAATGATCATTTATTGTGATTTATTCATAAAATGAAAGGCAGCTTTCTGGTTGGCGTGAAAACTCTCCAAAAATGCTGAAAAATGAAAGTCATTTAATAAAGTTGTGATTTATTTCACAGTAAATCTTGCATGAAATTGTTGTTATTGCTCATTCGAGGCTTGTCCTTGTATTAATTATGTTTCCTAGTTGTTCTGATTAATATTTTTGTTTCCCATAATTCCTTGAATTTTTAAGCAGCTGCCTTTTTGTCCTAAAAGCTGCCTCAGAAATAAAACTAACTGTAAATGATTTACATGTGTACAGCAGCAGAGAACACGCTGACGGGTTGTTAGCATGTAGCATTTAGCGTCATGTCCGCTAGTTTCTCCGCTCTAAAGCGTTTTTAATTGAAGGCTGCCTCCGTCCCGTCGTCCCCTCTCACACTAGATGTGTGTGTTCATGTGTGTGTTCATGTGTGTTTGTGTTGGGGGGGTTCAGACGAGAGATTTACCACAGAGATGCAGTCACAGGGCCTTTTGTGGCCCTCGGCAGCGCTCGGGAGGCCGGGCCCCGTCTCCTGCGGTGTGACTAACGCGGGGCGACAGCGCCAAGGCTGCGGAGGGCGGCGGCCGATTGCCAGGGAGCCTCTCGCCGCTCGGCTCGACTCAGGGCTGCCTTTGTGCGCCGCCGCCGCCCGCTATCTTCCCACAACATGTGCTGCTGTCGGGGGCCGCGCCGGCCAAATCTGCTTTTTTGGAGAGAAAGATCCCCGCAAATCCTCTTGATGCGCTCCCGCTCTCCCCTTTAATGTCTTCATTCACCGCAGCCAGTGGTCGTGTAGCGTTCTGAAGTGGGAGGGGGGTGGGAACGAATGACTAATTCATAGCAGCATTGTGTTTGAACTTCACACGCACGGCCCAGAAATTCATGGGCTCCATGTGATGGAGCAGTCAGTGCTGAGTGGAGATATTTATGATGGGAGGAAACAGCTTCATGGATTTAAACACAGACATAAGGCTCAGACTGCTGCTAATCGCCATGGAAACAATAAATAATGTCTATGTCAATAATTAGCCTTTACTCAGACGGTTAAATCCAAAACAAACACCGAGGAAATGGATCATAGCAGGGAAATCATTAATGAGACGTGATGAGTCGAGGGGACCGAGGCTCCCACAGCGTCTATTCACAGAGTAATGTCTCCCTCTGCTGGTGATTCAGGGGTAACGCACCCATATGAGCAGTGGAGACGCCAGTACAGATGCAGCAGAGTGACATGTGAGCAGCAGAGCCAACACTCAAAGACATACAGAGAGGTTAGCCAGGGGTCATTTGGTCTGCCTGTTCCCACCAAAACCAGCTCTCTAACCGAGCGGTCAGGATACCAGACTCTAACGCAGGGGCCGTCAACGATGTTTGTACAAGGGCCAGCTTTATTCTTAGCAGACACTTTAGGGGCCGGACTTCCAGAGGAACGAATACGGACATTTTAGTCTAATGAACAAATTGTTGTCAAAATATTTCTTTTTTCTTATGAATACAACCTTTAGCTTTGAGATCACCTTTACTGCAGCCTGCCACAAGGAGGCAATTGAGATATTTTTGCAACATTTTTCTGGGGCTGATTTGCTGATCATTACCACGTTTGATGCTAAAATGCTGTGTTTGGATTGGGAGGAATCTTTACAGAAAACAGATCTTTTGGGCTGATTTTTATGCGTTCTTTTGCGCTGTCTCAAAAAAAAAAAAAAACAGCAAAGAAAATGATAATAAAATAATAATTTAAAAAAGGCAAAAATGATGATAAAAAATTACCAAAAAGATGAAAAAAGAAGAAAAAGTCTTTGAAAAAAGAAGAAAAAATTATGTTAAAAATGGCCAAAAAACATGAGGAAATAATTGACAAAAAATAATGAAAAAAGATTAAAAAAATGTTTAATGAAAGAAGAAAAAATTATGTTAAAAATGGCCAAAAAACATGAGGAAATAATTGACAAAAAATGATGAAAAAAGAAGAAAAAAATGTTCAAAACAAGAAGAAAAAATGATGTTAAAAATGGCCTAAAAAATTAGGAAATAATTGACAAAAAATAATGAAAAAAGATGAAAAATTGTTAAATAAAAGAAGAAAAAATTATGTTAAAAATGGCCAAAAAACATGAGGAAATAATTGACAAAAAATAATGAAAAGAAGAAAAAAATGTTCAAAAAATAAGAAAAAATGATGTTAAAAATGGCCAAAAAAAAAAAGGAAATAATTGACAAGAAATCATGAAAAAAGAAGAAAAATTATGAAAAAAATGGCAGCTATATTTAAGAATGGGTAATTCATATATACTTGTATTTATTGTATTTATTTGTATATATACATATATATATATATATGTGAGAAAATTGTTCCAATCCCATTTGGTTTTTGGCTGTTTTTACAGCTCATTTTGTTTTTTAATAAAGTTAAAAGGAGACCATATTTTTTCTCCTCATATTTTCTGAATTTATAACACTTCTAGGGGCCAGATAAAAAACTGTGGGGGGCCTGATGTGACCCTTGGGCCGCCAGTTGATGATAACTGCTCCAACATTTCTGCATGGATACCGGGTAACAGAAAATTACCTCCTGGTCAACAAAACTGGTTAATTTATTTTTATTATCATAAACATAATTCAATGTATTTCAAAGTCAGTTATTTCCTCTGAGTGATTATAAATGATGTAGAAGTGTCTGCAGTGATTCTGCCCTTTCTAATGTCTTACTTTCTTTTTAGGATGTTTCTGGGCATCAGTGATTTGGTAGTGATGTGAAGCTCCAGACCTTAAACCCCAACCAGCCTGCTGTCTCTGCTCCTGGAGACGTCGCTGTGGTTCACAGTCAAGCTCTAAACATCCTTTTCTTCAGGACAACCTAATAGAATAGGTGTGCTGTAGTAATGTCAATGGAAATTTGAAAAAGTTCTGGGGCTATAAAGACAAAAGAAACAACCAATCTGAATTTTAACTCAAAGATTTTTATGTATTAAACACAGTAAACATTGATGACTAAAAGCTGCACAAACCTGTTCTCACATCTCTTTGGGACTAATGAATTAAAAAATAATAATTCTGTGACAGAAAGTCTTCAAAATATTCACATTTTTACAAAAAAAAAAGTCCTTAAGCTTCTGAGAATTTGGGTCATAAAGTGCGGTGACTCTGAGGGACACATCCCGGCCTCTCTGTGTATCTTTCTCTCTATTATCAGTCACTCGGGCTCTCTTCTACAGTTTCTAAGTCTGTACGCATGTACTGTTCAGCAAATGATGATGGAACAGCCTGCCATTGGTTGACACAGCCAGGTCACAATGCATTCTGGGAAACAGTTAGTCGATATGGCAGCGGGCTAAGCAGGTAGCTGCAGGAATGATTACTAAATGGATAAAAAGATGTTCAACATCAGAGTTACTGCTTTGGATTTGATCTTTAAAGACCCTGGAGAGTCAGCAGAGTCCCAGGCTCACTAGGAAATGTTCTCTGAGAGCTGCGAAGGCATGGATAGCATCATTAGAACAGCGCAACAGAGGGCTTCAGGAGGAAAAACAAGTAAGTTGCTACATTCTATCTATGGTTTAAAAGTTATTTCACTCTGGACACGTCTCTTCTTGACGTATATGACAACTTGAGTGTCAGTTTATGACTGAAAGAAGCCAAATTTTTTCAGATGTCTCCAGGACGATTTGATGAATGAAATCCCCATAAATAATTCAACTTCTATGACTTAAAGTCATTGGGTTTTTTGTCATTTTCAGGCTGAGACTATAATGTTAGGTATCTGAAAACATTACAGAGTGGATTGATGCAGAGACAGAGCCTCTGTGTCTATCTGGGCCCCCTCCATGCCCATGTATGCTCGGGCACAGAGCGATGCTGCTGATGTGGAAGCAGACCAACTGGGCAGAGTGGACCAGTTCAACTGGGCACAGTACAAAACTATCTGGTACTTCTTGTCAAAATGTGCTTACTCTCAATAAAATGAATCTCAGCAGAAGAAGAACAGCCTGGTCTGTATTCAACAAGTAAAATCATTGTTTTTATGAATAGAGTGTGACAAAGAGAGCGGTGCAGCAGCTGTTTCTGATAAGTAAATTTAAAAAAGAGATCAGGACTGAAGAATACCAACAGAAATGGAAGAAACCAGTAAGAATGAGGCTTATTGATCAGCCAGAGCTCCACATCTTCCATTATGTCACTCGAAAGCAGGGGTGTCAAACTCAGTCCCAGCAGGGGCCGGATCCTGGATTCAGGTCTAACCTGAGAGCCTAACAGGGTCAACATTTAACCATAAACTGTCAACCTCATTTTCACCAGTAATAAAATAAGAAAAAAAAAAACAGCACTGATGACAAATCTGGAAATTCAAAAAAGTAAAAATGATAAGTTTAAAGGCACAAATCTCAGATAAAAATTCCAACTTATTAGTTCAAAAGATCAGAACACGATATTAAAAATAGAAAAATAATCTTTTAAAAGAGCAAATATATGAGGAGAAAGTTGAAATCATAAGTTTGAAAGGTCAAAATATGAGATCAAATTTAACATCATGAGTTTTATAAGTCAAAATGTGACTTAAAGTTTTAAATTGTGAGTCTGATAGGTCAAAATATGGGATTAAAAAGCCAAAAATTGGGAGTTGAAAATGTCAAAATATGAGCTAGAATTCAAAATGATGACTTAAAATTTAAAAAATATGACTCAAATTCAAAATTGGGAGTGTAAAAGGTCAAAATATGACACAAAAAGTACAAATTATTCATTCAAAATGTCAAAATATGAGAAACAATTTTAATCATGTTTTTAAAGTCAAAATATGGGATTAAAAAGCCAAAGTAAGGAGTTGAAAAGGTCAAAATATGACCTAAAATTTAAAATTGTGAATCTTAAAGATAAAAATATGACATATAAAATCAAAATTCTGAGTTGAAAAGGTCAAAGTATGAAAGTAAAAGTCAAAATCATAAGTTTGAGTCGTGATCTTGAGATGCAAAATTAGGAAGATTAGCAAGATTAATTTTTTTCCCCACATTTTGAGTTTTTATGAAATCTCTTTACTTTTTCAGATTCTTATGGTTTAAGAAGGATTTTTTAAATAATAAAGCTGAAGTTTACATTTTTATACTGGAGGAAATCTGCAGACCTCATACTGGTGGGCCAGTTAGAATACAAATATGAGATGATCTTGCGGGCCGGATATAATCGTTCCACGGACCGGATTTGGCCCCCCGGGCCTCGAGTTTGACACCTATGCTCTAAAGTTTAATTTTATTTCAGAGGCTTGTTATAAAACGACGTGACAGGATGTTTCTGTGTTTCTATCACAGGACCCTGATCTCATTCTTTTCTCCCGATGATTCACGCTGGAGAGTTTCATGTTTCGCTTCACGCCTCTGAGAACATGAAGCAGACTTTTACTGCTCCAAAATAACTCCCACCTACCTCCACTCCCTCTTCCAGAAGCCTGAACCTCCTCCTCACACCACGTTCGCCGCTTCCTACAACTTCTTCACACCACCTTAAAGGCGTCCCACAAGTTTCCAAGTTTAACACCAAGACGAGCCACTAAGAAATGGCAAAAATACGGCTTCATGATTCTTGGGAATGAAGCAGAGGGAGAGAGTGGATTTAGTCCAAAATGATCCGTGTTCAGTTGATATGTAACAAAGCTTCTAAAGGCTTCTAAAAAGACTGCTAAAGCAAACAGAGTCAAGGCTAAACAACTCACTCAGGCCCTTACTTCTTCAGTGTTGGTGTCATATTTTACACGTGCCGAAGTGTGTTTGTGGTAGAGGCCGGAGCACAGTGAGGTGTGTGACCTGAGCGTGGAGGAGAGTGATGAACACGGCGGGGGCGACAGCAGGGAGCGAGGACGATGAAGGATGCTGTAGGAGGAAGTGGGACGCAGGGACGCCATCACTCACCGACCCCCGACATCCACAACACCCCGCCCAATCCCAACACCTTCCTCCCCCTCCCGTCATCCTCCATATGTGGACCAGAGGAAGATAGATCTGGGTTTGTGGGTGATGCATGCATGTGGGCACGCATCCAAACATGTTTGTCATGATATCTGGATCATCCTTCCCCCTGTCACCTCGCTCCTGTTGTTACAGAAAATTAACTCTCTCTGATTCTGTGATAGATCAACAATTTCACCTGAACATCCCCTTAACAATACTGCATCTTCTTTTATAATCTACGTCTGACTAAACTGACCTTCATCACCTTGAATTTCCACCACACAACCGACAAGTTCCTACCATCTTTGCTGCGACAGACTGCCATGTCACATGTTGTAGACCATCTACTGTTGTTAGCTACTTCTCCACCTTATCAAAATAAAACCTTCAGATAAAGAAATATTTCATAAATACTCCAAAATAAAACCTTAGCTCCTCCACTTACTTCTTGCAGCACAAACTACTTGAAGTCCACCTTATCTGCTGGAGACTACACAAAAAAATCACCTTAGGCTTCCTCAACCATGAAAACTAGAGATGCAAGCAGACTAAAAATGCATGCACACAACTGATTTTTTTTGAGAAATCTGATGTGTTGATATTTACAGGTTTATTTAGCCAATACAATTATGATACCAATATATAAATGTAGTTCAAACCTACTGAACTCATCAAAAACACACTTTAAAAATCAAGGAAAGAGGATACACAAAGACAAAGGCTTTGGTCAATTGGTCCTATCTTAAAACCCACAAACATATTTAAACCAAAGCCCAATATTGGCTGATATTTTTCCCCATTAAAGACCTATATGATTTCCACAATGTAAGGTGTAATTTACAGCCAACTGGGTTAAAATTCACAGCTTATATAGACTGATAGTACAGTCAATATAGACTGTCATTAAAGTTTACTGGCTGATAAAAGCAGGCAAAAAAGGGCTAGATTTAAAGCCAATGTATGTCACTATTTACAGCTGAAATAAGCTGAGATTCACAGATAATATTGGCTGTTATTTACCCCAAATATAGACCAATGATTACAGCAGATAATGGCTGGCCAACCAGGGAACATATTTAAAACTGATAAATTCTACTACTTAAAGCAAACATAAGCTGATATAAACTGTACCTCAACTATAGATATAGACTGATATTTACAGCTGATGAAGACTGACATTGACAGCTGATATAGACTGATATTTACAGCTGACATAGACTGACATCGACAGCTGACATAGACTGATATTGACAGCTGACATAGACTGATATTTACAGGTGATATAGACTGACATTGACAGCTGATATAGACTGACATTTACAGCTGATATTGACTGACATTTACAGCTGATATACACTGATATTTACAGCTGGTATAGACTCATATTTCCAGCTGACATAGACTGATATTTACAGCTGATATACACTGATATTTACAGGTGATATATACTGATATTTACAGCTGATATAGACTGATATTTACAGCTAATATAGACTGATATTTACAGCTGATATATACTGATATTTACAGCTGATATAGACTGATATTTACAGCTGATATAGACTGATATTTACAGCTGATATAGACTGATATTTACAGCTGATATAGACTGATATTTACAGCTGATATACACTGATATTTACAGCTGATATAGACTGATATTTACAGCTGATATAGACTGATATTTACAGCTGATATACACTGATATTTACAGGTGATATATACTGATATTTACAGCTGATATAGACTGATATTTACAGCTGATATACACTGATATTTACAGCTGATATAGACTGACATTTACAGCTGATATAGACTGATATTTACAGCTGATATACACTGATATTTACAGCTGATATAGACTGACATTTACAGCTGATATAGACTGATATTTACAGCTGATATACACTGATATTTACAGCTGATATAGACTGACATTTACAGCTGATATAGACTGATATTTACAGCTGATATAGACTGATATTTACAGCTGACATAGACTGACATCGACAGCTGACATAGACTGATATTGACAGCTGACATAGACTGATATTTACAGGTGATATAGACTGACATTGACAGCTGATATAGACTGACATTTACAGCTGATATTGACTGACATTTACAGCTGATATACACTGATATTTACAGCTGGTATAGACTCATATTTCCAGCTGACATAGACTGATATTTACAGCTGATATACACTGATATTTACAGGTGATATATACTGATATTTACAGCTGATATAGACTGATATTTACAGCTAATATAGACTGATATTTACAGCTGATATATACTGATATTTACAGCTGATATAGACTGATATTTACAGCTGATATAGACTGATATTTACAGCTGATATAGACTGATATTTACAGCTGATATACACTGATATTTACAGCTGATATAGACTGATATTTACAGCTGATATAGACTGATATTTACAGCTGATATACACTGATATTTACAGGTGATATATACTGATATTTACAGCTGATATAGACTGATATTTACAGCTGATATACACTGATATTTACAGCTGATATAGACTGACATTTACAGCTGATATAGACTGATATTTACAGCTGATATACACTGATATTTACAGCTGATATAGACTGACATTTACAGCTGATATAGACTGATATTTACAGCTGATATACACTGATATTTACAGCTGATATAGACTGACATTTACAGCTGATATAGACTGATATTTACAGCTGATATAGACTGATATTTACCCATGTCGATGAAATCGGCCGGGGGTCATGTTAAGGGTTCCGTATCTTTGTTTCTTTTTTTGTATGCGTACAAGATAACTCGAGTCGGATCTCCACCAACCTTTTAGAGAATACTGGGATAGTGACAGGGAAGAATTGATCACGTTTTGTTGATGATCTGTGCACCCGTTCGGTTTTTCGCGGACTTTGAATTTTGAACACTATAGTAATCAATGGGAGCGCGAGTTGCTCAGTGGCGCTGCTTAGGCATGGGTCTGCCGCCTCAGACGGCCATTCTAGTTACAGCTGATATAAGCTGATATATAAAGCTGATATAGACTGATATTTACAGCTGATACAGGCTGATCAACACTAATCTCTTCAGTGGCCGCTATATGTACACGCTTGGAGCTTCAAATAAATCACACCTGTTGCTATCATCTCTTATTCCTCAAACAACAATGATTGATCCCGTCATTCTCTGAGCGAATCAGCTTGAAGCTCTGCAAAATGGATCTGCCTGATGACAGACATGGAATCTGGACAATCAATCTGCATTGCAAAGTTACCCTAGAATACAGCGAGCAATTTTATCAACAATTTAAAAGATCCAAACATCTGTGACTGACATTAATGCTTCCTTTAAGGAGATTGGACCACTTTTATCATCTTGTAGGTCAACATGGTCATCTTTCACTGCACTACCATCCACTTCCGTGATTGTTAAACTTGATTATTGTCACAAACACTTAAACTCTCCATCCCTTAACAGCCTTAATGTTTCCTGAAACCTTTGTTAAAAACACAAGCCTACAGAGCTTCGTACTCAGCGTCTTGTCCCATTGCACATCCTCATCTCTTCTTCTCTATCTTGTCTTTTTATTTTCCCCTTTGCCTCCCCCCGGTATCCCCCTCTCTCCTGGTCTGTGTCCAGCTGTGATTGTGGGCTCTGCAGCAGTAAATGGATGTGCCCTCCTGAGCGAGCAGGTCAGCTCTTATTTCCGCAGCGTTTAATGAGAAGCACATGGCTGCTGCGCCTCCTCGTCCTCCTCCTCCTTCTCCCTTTGCTCCCTTCAGGCCTCCTCTTCCGGTTTGTCCAGGCCGAAGGGGAGGCCAAGTCCCGGAAGGAGGAGAGAATAGTGGGAAAGGAGGACTTAAGCTGCATTTGGGAACAAAACGTCACCCAAGACAACCTTAAACCAGTCGTGAAGTATTCAAGTCCACCTTAAGAATCAATTTTACCTTTTTATACACCTTCATCTCCATGCAAAACCTCGTCATACCACCTTAGAGATCTCCTTAAGCTACAGATGCCACACTCTTGCTGCTGATACCGATCATCATATAAGAGATATTAGCCAATACTGATCATATGTAGAGTTTTGAAACAGCAGCTGATTCAGTGGTTGGTCAGTCTACTTAGCTTTGTAGTGCTTTGGAATCTCCTACAGGGGGCAGCATAACCTGATGAAGGAGCACAAAAGCCTTCCTTATTCATTCAACAACATGCTTTTACCTCCTTTGTTCCACAGAGTAGAACAGACCTACTAAAAGGAGCAATGACAAAAATATCCTGCTCTAAGAACAACTGAACTACATGTGATCATTCTTTTTTTATTGCTGTTTTATCTATGGCACAACAAAACTCTTTTCTGCACAACTAATTTACCTTTTTATGAACCAATAAAGACAGCTCAACCCTTCAACTTTAAAATTTCTCAGTTGCATTTTCTTTGGCTTCCTGTAAAAAAAACTCCAGTGGTTTTGTTTCTAAAGTTTGGTTCTTTGTCTCAATGATACCAGAGTTTACAAAGACTCATACTGTCATTAGTCTGTGCATCTTTGCAGATTAAGTACTGTAGCAGGGAGCATCATAAGTACCCAAAGGCCATGGTCATCCAACCTATGTTCACTCCACAATCAGTCCTCTTTCTCTAGGTGCCAAAAATGCATCCATTTTCTGCAGAAAATAAATAGATCACGCATACTTTGTTACAAATAAAACAAAGTATTGACTGGGTAATTATGGTTACATGAGTAACTAGAAAAGCACTTGGAGAGCGCACCTCTGCCATTAGCCCTATCTCCCTATAGTGAAGCATCCTTTAAAGAATTCCTGGATCTAGACGGATCCGTCCCCACGTGCCCCCCACCACCGCATTTGCCGATTACGCCCTCCCTGGTGGGGTGGAGCCAAGGTGAGGCAAAGCATTGGCTTCGCTACGTGTGGACTGTCATGGTGGAAGCATTGCCTGCCGTTGCCAACAGATGCACTGACAGTCTCACCCATGGTCTTACCGGACGACTGGAAGTCATGGCAGAGGGTGAATATTCCCCTATTCCTCCCAGCATTGTGAGTATTCTCGCTACAGTCCTCTGTCTTTCTCTCTGTTACGCTCCGACTCGTCTCCTCGACTGGGCATGCGTTTTTCAAACTCTATAAACTCCAAAACTCTGAATAGAAACACACCCAAAAATGCTGCTGGGATTGAAGTTACTCATGTCCGCCATCTCCTGGTGTAAAGAGGTAACAGCGCAGACCTCCGCCATTAGCCCTATCTCCCAATAGTACAGAATCCTTTAAAAAATTCCTGGATCCAGATGGTGATCCTGATTAGTCCCAAAATCTAATCAGTTCTTCCTTATGCCATTTCTGACATTTCCTTAAAATTTCATCAAATTCCGTCCATAACTTTCTGAGTTATGTTGCCAACAAACAAGCTAACAAACCCACCCGATCACATAACGTCCTTGGCAGAGGTTAAATCAGCGGCAGCTTCAGCAGGCTTCTTTCACCTTAGCTATTAGCCGCTAAGCTATCACTATGCTGTCAGGTCCGTCCTGTCGTCCAAGTATTTCACTCTGGTGTGGCATATCTTACAAACGACTTGACTCCTGTAGAAGTCTGTGCCATCTTTAATATTTTGGAAGCCAAAACAAGTCCACATATCCGCTAGGAATGCAGCAGAAGCTGCTCTGCTGGGTAGGCATGAGCAACCGGCTCGCTCAGACTGGAAGTCTTGTGTGATCTTGTTGTCTGAGCAGAGGAGAAGAGGGAACAGTCAACTGCCTGCCGCCAACTAGTGGCCAGGGGGTGAAATTACACCATAAACTACCGCATCAACAAAGTAAATTATTAATTAAAAAATATCGATACTGCATTTTAAAACACTGATACAGTATTGTGCATGAAATATTGCGATATATCAGTGTATCGATATTTTCTAACACCCCTAAGAATTATTATCAACATAACACTTAAGTACAGAACATATTCAATGACATCTTTTGTCATCACAAGAAACTTTACAGCACTAACAGACATTAAAGATGTTACTACAATAAGACAAGACAAAAATAATACCAAAAACAAACCAAAGGACAGTTTCTGGAGAAAATAATTCATGTTCAAATTCATGAGTTGACCTCAGAATATAACAGACGTGTGTAGTCTGGTTACAAATCAGCAGTGAAATGGTAGCGATGAATGTCAGAATGTATTCCATCCAATGTTATGTTGATTTTAAGAGCTGAATGTTTTGACACTGTCACATTGTAAAACTGTTGTGGACCCCAGGAGGAATAGCTGCAGCAAAGCAGCAGCTAAACAGGATGTCCATAGTCTTAGGCCCTGGTTCAGTCTGCTAATAAAATCCTCCACCACAGCGCCAGATAATTAACCACAGGTGACCAAACATGATCAATCTATCAGGGTACCTCCACTTAGAAGATTTAACCTCACAGCTACATCAATTTAACCATCCTAGCATCTCACATCCACACTAGTCCACCTTAACAACCTGCCATACTTCCTTCAACCCCCCTCCAAACATCCTTACTCCTTCTACCACCTTAATTCATAACACAAAGCTCACCTGAGCTACCACAATCCATTACACCACCTTATCAGAGCTGTGAGCAGCAGATAAATGTGGTTAGATGTCTCATTCAACATCATGGAAAGAATCGAAGGAGGGTAAGCTGAGGGGGTTTGCATCACTGCTTTAGAGATAAACAGAGCCGATTGGAACACGGAGCTGATGAGCAACATGTGGCTCCAAACACAAAAACACAGGAAGAGACAGAGAACAGTGAACACAACACCAACAACAGACGCACAGAGAGTGAAAACACAGCGCCGACAATCACTAAAGAGTTTACTGCAACATCACTGATGGAGATGAAGCATTTACAGCTCTGCACGTCTCAAATATGCTCTAAATCAGCGTTACTCAACCTGATCAACCAAAGAGCCACACTGTTGAAAAATACCTTTGCAAGAGCCACAATCTAAGTGGTGAACAGTGGCAAAAAAGAGCAAAAACAATCAAAAGGGTTACAGTAGGCATAAAATGGCAAAAACTGGAAAAAAAAAAAAAGAACTAGCCCTAGAAAGTGAAAAAGTGGGGACAAAAGTGGCAAAAAGGCAGCAAGTGGCAAAAATTGGTGAAAAGTTATCCAAAAAATGAGTTACAGGTTGCAAAAATGGTCAAAAAACAGAAAACATGGCAAAAAATAAATAAATGTAAAAGTGACTGAACAGGCAAAAAGCAGCAAAGAGTGGCAAAAATTGGGAAAAATGTGGCATTTAGGCAGTTTCAATGGGCAGAAAGTGGCAAATAATTAGAAAAAAACAGCAAAAAGCAGGCTGAAAGAAGCAAAAAGCTGGTGAAAAAAAGTGGTAAATATGGGATGTAAGTGGCAAAAATGGGGAAAAAGTGGCAAAAGAAATGTCAAAAGCAGGCTTAAAGTAGTGAAATTGATTAAAATTGGCAAAAAAGGAAAAACTGGCAGAAAATGCATTAAGGGCAATGGAAATCTAGTTTACGTTAGTTATTAAAATATTTGAATGTTCAGGACTCAGGGGCTGTTCCCAAGTGAAAGCACTTTTAATAGAAAGAACTACCAATCTCAGAGAAAAGCTACTTTGTCAGATGTAGTAAATGTTATTTTTGTTTTGCATTTTCTCTTTTTTTATTTTGCTTATTTGCATAGCTATATGAATTTTGATTTGCAGAGAAGACATTTACTCCCCCTCTCATATATAACTACTTATCAGTTTACTTATTACTTTAATTATTTATTTTATTTCTTGATTCAATTTATTTAATTCATTAACTTATATACAGGTAGTTTCTTTTCATGTAATGAATGTACATGTCAACCTATGCAACTGGTTCAATAAAAAACAGTATTCAGTTCATGTGGGTTTGACACAAAGCTGAATCTGTTTTTATTCCTTCTTCACAGACAAATATATCGAAATATATATCGAACATTGAGATGTAGCTAAATTATATCGAGATATACATTTTGGTCCGTATCGCCCAGCCCTGGGTCAAAGTTTCCCTTTCTAAGGTTTTCTGAGGGAATAATATTTCAAATTAAGACCTAAAAGAGCCAAAAAATCATCACAAGAGAGCCACGCGTTGAGTACCACTGCTCTAACTGTGATTAAATTAGACAGACATGGAGTACGTACGTGTGGACCTGAGTGTCATGGTTTGGATTGTTTTTTTAAGTTTTGTGTTTGGACCTGTAAACATTAGACCCTGCTTTCAGAAACCAGAGTTTGCACAGCCTTTTTAGTGAAGACTGCAGGGTATAAAGAAGCTTAGGTGGGTATAAAGGATAAGGGTGCACTGTATTTGGATTTCTAATTAAACTAGCTGTAGTTCAGAGCTGACACCTCAGATCACTTTAAAACCACAGTTCACAACTAGTGGGTCAGGTATGTAGCAAATAGTCTATGTGCTCCTATTGTGAAGGATGTTGGTTCTAAACCAGCTTTTGTTCCATCTCAAAGTGACCCATTTGTCATTGAACATATTTGGTTATAAATGAATATTTGGGTCATGATTTGTCATCATGGAGGTCATGGCTTGTCCTGTCGTTTGTATAAATGACTGGATGAGATATTTGTAGAAAATGATTTGGTGCCATCTTCATACGGACATATATGTGTACATGTGTCCAGCTGCAGACGGACCGTGGCTCTGGGAATAGGTAAATCATGAATATTCATATGGGAGCCTCTGGTTGGAACAGCTGCCAGAGAGAGAAACAGGCTGCTGGGAGAGCATCCATCGCTCTGCACACGCAGAAGAGGCTGCAGCAGGTGGAGGGGAATCTGTCTGTTTGTCTGCTTCAGGCTAACGGTGGAAACGCACAACAACAAGGCAGCGCTGTCGCTAACACGCCAACATGTGGCGTCGATGCGGAGAGGTCAACCTGCCGTCATTTCACCATGAGATCACCAGGAGACTGACTGACGGCTACAGAGTTTACTGTCACATGTAGAGTTAGAGCACTCTGATTTTACTGTGATCAATACTGTCAGTTCAGTCAGGACGACGTTGTCGAGAAACAGACAAGATTTGCAGTCATTAATATTTCTCTTTATTAGAAGTTATTCATTTGCACTTAGCAACGTTATTTATATTTGGCGGCGTGTCTGTTCTGAGATTTCTCCTGCCCTTAAACGAGCCTACATGGAAAGCTTAAAACAAGAACAGCACACGTTCCTGTACTCACTCTGCCACCAAGCAAAGCCCGAGGCAGAGAGAGAAGCAGCAAGAACCCAGAGCAGACATCAGTGACAACAGAACGACATCGATTATGTTTGATGTAGCATAAAGGAGGAGCTGGGGTGGAGGGAGGACACAAAAAATGGCTTGCAGAGGGAGCAGCAAAGCACAGGCAGGCTAGAGCAGTTCAAATATGGCAGCATGAGTGCAATGAGCGAATCAGCTGCTTGCGTAAGATCAGCTGATCTCAATTATATGGCATGGCCAGTCTGAACTAACACAATACTCTTGGTTGTCTGTTTTCCTCCCTAGCTTTGCCTTCTTGACTCCTCAATTGAAGAACTTTCAAGGTTTGCTGGAGCCAAAAATGATCACATTTCCCCCCCAAAGATCTGCTGAAGTGTTAACAGATGTATTTTAGTGTGTTTATAAGTGTTGGTCTATAAAAGCAGGCTGTTATGAGGGAGCATAGGAAAACATTGTAACATTCCTGTTAAGTAGGTTTTGGCAGAAGGGACCAATCTTTACAAAAGTGCCATAAAGTTTTATAAATAAGGGATAGTCTTTACAATAATGAAGCAAAAATCAGTTGACTTTGTTTTGAAGTAACGCCTTCCTTAAAAGACAGTGAAGTCATTACTCTGTGTTTGTTGTTCTCAGCTCTGTGTTCACACCAACAGAATGGTGCTTCCTTCTGCTGACGCTGCATCCCAACACACAGCTCACTTTGCACTCAAGTCCACTTCAACTCAAGGATGAGACTTTGTAGGTTAAAGGTCAGGGTACTGAGGCCCCTTGATTTCAGAATTTCTACTGGTCACATGACCACAGAAACCTACCCCAGCTCTTCATTAGACCCTCCACTGTCCAGGGTTATAGAGGCCATCTTGCTGAGGCACATAACCAGGCAGGAAGTCTAGGTCTGATTTGCCCTGCATACTGCATCTCTGAGGGTTTGTTGACTACACCATCAACAGATTATTCCATGTTTTGAACGGTTGGTAAGATAAGAAATTTGAGAACCAATGATGCTGCTATAACAGATCGTGTTTTTTGTTTTTAAGGCTCTTTTCTCATGCTGTCAGATGAAAATAAACCAACTAAGAGTAAGGCTGAGTATTTGTTCCCATGGTTCTCTGACAGATCTCAGACTTTTGTTTGATATGACTCGTCTCTCGTCCGGGGAATATTCTGCTGCAGCCCTGCAGCCACTTTCCAAAGCTCTGCTCTTCAGGGTTAAATCAAGTTCCCTTCAAACTTTTCCCTGAATTATTCCAAAGACACCATGGGCTAATCGTACGCTGAGGAGGAGCCGGAGGAGGGGGGATTAATCCTCGGTTGGTAGTCCAGATGTTTCGGCAACAAGCAACAACTGTGTTTCCTCAGGAGAGCCGGCCCTCACGTCACTCAGCTGTTGGAGAATCACGCCAGCTGAGACGGATCGTACGACAAACGGCACCTCTGATCTGTGCAGGTTTCCCGCCATCATCACTAATCATCCAATTTATTCTGCTCATCATCAGCCCACAATAAAATCAGATTTCTCATGTTTATGAGGAGGTTTATTCACTTAGCTTCAAACATTTCTGTTAAAAAAACCTGCAGGAAGTTCAGTTGCAGGTTGAAACGATCTTCACCTGTATGAATAAGGTGAACACAATGTTTAAGTCTCATGACACTAAAGCTGACTAGAGACATGCAGGTTTGGGTTTTGGATCCCACAGTCAGAAAGAGCTCATCCTCCCAGCAGAAGGACCAGCAGCCCCACTGTTCTTCTGTTGGGCTCTGTGCATCGGCTGTGTAAACATAAAACTCATGATTTTTATTTGTAGTGGGGAAGGCCACACAGCAGCTCTTCTGTGTTGGTGTTAATGCTTTGTTTTCCCTTAGCCACAGTAGATGGGGGGTTTCATGACTTCTATACCAGTATATAAACATCACAGAAGAAGTGAAGTTCAGACTAACACTGTTCTGATTTAAGTGGACGCAACAGGACAAGAATGTTCTGTTCAAATAAATATCTGTTTTTCTGCCAGTTTAACATGACGTAGTCATTGTGAGGAAATTCAGACTTAAGAGAAACTAAAGCCCAGAGTTTCAGTTGAGTTTTAGTTAGAACGCCTTCAGAATATCACGGATAAGACACGCCCACCCCGTTCATCTGCTGTCCCTAATCAGCCACAACATCATTCAGTCTACGCTGCTTCTAGATTTGATCGTTAGCCTTACTGTCAGAATCATTCAAAGTAGATTTACCACGAGCTACCTGAGGGAGAAACCAGGATATAAGGGAATGGAGAAGGCACTATTTCATATGCACCTGACCTTGTTTTAAGAAAGACAGTGTTGTTTATTTGTGATCTCATGTAACAGCACTACATTACCATTTTTACCATTAGGCAAATATTAGGCCAGTGTGCCTTGGGAAAAGTCTAGGTGTGCCTTGGGGATCTGGCTGGACCCCTGAAAAAACCCAGAGAATGGATCCTCCCCAGCTGTGATTTATTGATGTGTGTGTTGGATCAGTAGCACTGGTGCTAGCATCCTGGCTAAGAGTTACCTCACTTGGCAAGCTATTATTGAGTTGAAATTGGTGTTGAAATTATCATTACTCATGCTACTGTTAAGCAAATTACTCAATTTTTCTGCCTATTTTGCCACTAATTTTGTCAACTTAAACCATTTTTGCAATTTTTCAACTTTTTAAAATACTTTTGACCCATTTTTGCAATTTTTTTGGAACTTCTGCCACATTTAACCCATGTTTGCTACCTTTTTTGACGGTTTTTGCCTACTTTTGGTATTATTTGGACATTTTTTGCCAATTTTTTTCAGCACTTTTGACCATGTTTTAACAATTTTAACCATGTTGTTTTTTTTACCACTTTTCTAATAATAATAATAATAATAATAATACATTTTATTTATAAGCGCCTTTCAAAACATCCAAGGACACCGTAAAAAACAGATAAAAACAAAAACAAGTTAACCTATTTTGACAGCTTTTTGACACTTTTAACCCATTTTTGCCACCTTCTTGCTAATTTTCACTCACTGTGCCTTTGTTTGGCCACTTTTTTGCCCAATTTTGCCCATTTTTTAATCACTTTTAAACCATTTTAACCACCTTTTTTTCAAAATTTAACCCCTTTGGCCACTTGTAACCCATTTTTGCCACCTTTTCTGACACTTTCAACATGTTTCGCCACTTTAACCCATTTTTTGGCCCCTTATGCCAATTGTTAACCATTTTTGACTTTGTCTTGCCACTTTTCACCCAATTTTGCCATGTTTTATCATCATTTTAACCAATTTTTGCCATCTTTCAGGCACCTTTTGCCCACTTTTGCCACCCCCAGTTGTGCCCCAGAAGCCTCTCCCCTTTATCCCCCCTTATGGGCCATCTTGACTGTTATATCTTTTAAAAAGTCTATTTTGTATTGATATGAATATGGTGTGCCTTGAGATTTTGGCTTAAAAAGTTTGAAAACCACTGTATTAGGCTATACAAAATCCCACTGTAAGTGTGCCTTTTAAGTGCCCTACAGATACAAGCTTGGCCCAAAAGGGGCAACGGCGACATCCAGTGGTTAGTAGGTAAACTGCAAGTCTAAGATTTCCATCAAAGTGCATTGCAGATAATGACAGTTACAGTGATACATGATATTGCAAATCTGCAATCAAAATAAGCAATTATAATGAGTTTAAATGAGCGAGTTTTGTCACCACGGGACATACCAAACAGGTCAATGTAATGATTGGCTTGAAAAATTAAAAATGAGCATCTTTGTGCAGTTTCATGCCAATCACATCAACAGAACACAAACTGATTCTTGAATTCCAGTCACTTGAGTAACAGCTGTGAGTAACCAGGGGTGGAGGCATCATGTTTTGGGGTTTTCTGTACGCCAGTGTCAATTTTTACAACACTTTTTAATTTAGTTTTAGTGTTAGTCTTTTGCCAAAAATATCTTATAGTTTTAGTCATAATTCAGTCATCTAAATTGTTTTAGTTTTAGTCTAGTTGTAGCTGACGAAACTTCTCAACATTTTAGTCAACAAATTTACAGTAAATTTAGTCGACTGATTGGATCTCTCCCCAACTTACCCCGACACCACGCAGCAAAAGCAGTTTTGATTGGATCTCCCTCGTATCTCATCCCAACTTTCCACACAGCCAAAGTAGCTGTGATTGGATATATGCCTGACCTGCCCCTAATTTCTACATGACGAAATAAGGTCAGATTGGATAAAGTCTCTGTCAAACATTTTCATCTTGTTTTTATTTGTTGACTAAATTGTCAATTGATTTTGTTTTAGTTTTTGTCCATGTGTGCTTGTTTTTATTTTAATTTATTGTTACTGTCTCGTTTTCGTCAGGGGAAAAAAGGCTATTAACGAAAAATATAATGAAAATAATTAATCAACAAAGTTAACACTGCTGTACGCTCATTCATACAAACTGTACACAAATGTTCTGGACAGTCTGGTGAAAGCTTTCTCTCAAGAATGTTTTCAGGGACTTTAGCAAAACCATCCACTCTGACTCACGGACAGAAACCATCCCAGGCCTTCTTCTTGACCCACCATCGTTCTTTTACTGTTGGGTATTTTTGGACCTCATGGTGTACATCAGGGGTGTCAAACTCAAGGCCCGGGGGCCAAATCCGGCCCGTGGTACAGTTGTCCCTGGCCCACCAGATCATATCATATTTCTATTATAACTGAGGATTTCCTCCTGTATAATAATGTAAACCAAACCCTGATGGTTTAAAATATCCTTATTCTGTCAAATAAATAAGAAAAAAGTTCAAATAATTAGATAAAATGTCAGGAATTTGTAAAATAAATTTCTGTTTTCATTTCATATTCTTGATTTTGCATCTCACAGTTATCATGAATAGTTATGGTTTTGATTTTTTAATTTTATTTTGACCTTTCCATTTAACATTTTTGACTTTTTTTCTTCTTTTTTTTACCTTTCCGATCCTTAATTTTAAAATTTAAGTAATATTTGACCTTTTAACTCACAATTTTATTTTTTCTTCTCAAATTTTAACTCACTTTTTTAGGTCCTTACTTTGCCTTTAATCTCATAATTTAGCATTTTTTTTATCCTCAATTTTAAATTTTAAGCAATATTTGCTGTGAAACTCAAAATTTTATATTTTATATTTATATTTTTCTTTCTCATTTATTTGCCTTTTAAAAACATGATTCTGACTTTAAATTCCTTTTGAGCTATAAGTTTGATTTTTTTTTTTTTTTTCAGATTTTGAGTTAAACTTACCATTTTTACTTTTACAAATCTCAAAATCATTTATCATCAACACTAAGGTTTTTCCCCCCATAATTCATTGCTGGTGAAAATGAGGTGACAGTTAATGGTTAAAAGTCGGCCTGGTTCGGCCCTCAGGTTGGACCCTGCTGTGATTGAGTTTGACAGCCCTGGTCTACGTGGTCCTCATGGTCTTTTTATATAAAAATAAAACTGCTCAAATTTTATTTCCTTGCAATGGCAGAGGAATTATCTCTGACCATATGCCAACAGTCTGGCTTATTTTATCATGATTTTTACCCGGTTCTTTCAACAAGACATTGGAGCTGTTCAAGGATCCTGGACCTTTAATGTTCCAGTTATGAGACAGCAATCAGATCTACATTTAAAGGAAGGAAGAGTCGGTTTTATGGCGTATTTTGTGATCTATCAAACTGCCATATTAGTTCTGATGTGGTTATTTTTTACAACAGAAGATGGTAAACGAAGCGAGCAGGTTTTTGATATCTAAGGCTCTTCAGATAAAATCTCTGGGTTCTTATTAAGGAAACAGAAACGCTCTGTTACCTCCTATCGAGTCAGACTTCCTTCACTGTAGTGTTTTTGTTGCCTCTGGAAGTGAGACAAAGCTAAAGATTTTGCTCTATTGACTCAATGGGAACTGTTTATTTGATTTTTTGGTAAAAAGGCCTCAGTTTTCCTCCCATAGTCCCAGTTATCAGTGCAACATGAGCCAAATGTGTGTGAGGAGAGCGGTGTGTGTCATGGAAGTGATGCAGAGAGGAGAACAGATGGGCTAAATTAATTAGCCCTTGTATGTTTAAGTAGAAAGGTATTTATTTGCGTGAGTGGCCGAGGGCTGGAATTAAGCGGAGGAGGAAAGGGAGAAAAGGGGGACAGGGGAGTACTTCCTTTTTAGCGAATCTTGAGGAAAAACGACGTTTTCACGAGCTCGCAGCGATCGGGTTGCAGCGCAGAGTGGTTTCAGGGAATTATAAATAAATGAGAGTCAAACAGGCGATGTGGACGGAGGAGCAGAGCTCTTTGTTTACGGCCGACTCTGGAGACCTGAAACGGACCCTTCGAATAAATAAATACCACCGCTACAGGAAGTTCAGCCGCTTCCCCCCAGGCCCCGGTTAGTTTTATTAGCTACAGTCCTGCAGAGATACCAAACAATGAGAGCGGCTCCCCCAAAGCCTCCCCTCCTCCTCCTCCTCCTTTTTAAACATGTGTGCTGCTCCACTTCAGCAAAGATTGTTCAGAAAAACCAGACTAAAAATATCACAAAGTCATCACGAAAAAGCACCTCATGAAAAAGAAGCTGGAGAAATCAAACTGTCTTTCATCATGATTAGATTATTAGTATCAATAATAAAATTTGACGTATATTTTAAGAATTTAATGGGAAAAAGATGCTGACATAAAAAGTGCTGCGGTGTATGCCTTGGTGATTAATTTCATCGATAAACTGTATCTGTGAAAAATCTTCATTTGTAAAAAAGTGAATCTAGTTTTGTCTCTTCACTTCCTTCACCGTGTTCCTGCCTTAGCCTGAAAAGACTGATTGGAAACGCCACATTAAGGGCGCTTTCAAATTACTTTAAGGTTCTACAGTAGGCGATTCCTCCCCCTCCTCCTTCCCCCCGCTGGCGTGCTTTCACAGCAACATCGATCCGTGCCCGGGCACACTAGCATCTGTACTCAGTCTGAAACAGCAGGTGGCGGTATGCACGTAGCTGGTTTACAACCCCGCCAAGGAGGAGAGAGAAGAAGAAGCTGCCATGGCAACCACCCAGGTCATGACCTGAGCAAAGACTGCTGTTGTTTTAACCCGGGAAAAGGTCCATCCAGCAGCCATGGATGATTAAAATCACTTTTAAAGTGCCAGCAACATCGCTCTCCGTATCTGCACATCTACTACAGCTCAGAGGATTCAATGGGCTCACGCTGCACAGATACAGCGGTTTTTGAGGTGACAGGAGACTTTTATTGCCTTTGCACCTCCTCTCACTGACTCCAACTAGTGTTCATCTGTAAGGTGAGTCACAACAGACCGTTTATTGACTGGATTCTGATGATTTCCACCCTTTATAAAGGAAAAATGTGAACCAACAGCTGCGCTGTGGAAAGAAGTTTAGTTTTTACGATGACGTCATAAAGCTGATGCGGCGCTCTGTCCTGTATCCGGGTGTGGTTGCATTCACATCTCATCCGAACCATGCCAGAGTCCACTTGAATTGCGCCCGAGGCCACCTCCCCAAGCAGAGGTGTCAAGTAACTAAGTACAAATACTTTGTTACCTTACTGATGTAGAAATTTTGGCTATCTATACTTTACTGGAGTAATTATTATTCAGCTGACTTTTTACTTCTACTCCTTACATTTTCACGCAATTATCTGTACTTTCTACTCCTTACATTCTAAAAATAGCCTCGTTACAGCTATTTCATTTCAGCTTGTTTTCATTCCTGCTTGGCATCGTCCAAAAAAACACAAATAAAAAACCCAAAAAACTATCCAGATAAATTGCACCATCAGGATAGAGTGAGTTTGATTGTGGTTGGATGAGAAGTATAAACATAATACCATTCCGACACCTTATTGGTTTGTATGTGAACCATCACAGCTGCGCTCAACACAAATCAAGTCACACTCCAGCAAGGAAATAGCAGATGTATGTAGCCTAGTATGAAGATGTCTGTGGCAAAGACTCAAGAGAACTGGAGCGAAATGTCCCAACCAATCACTAGTGAGGAGGTTGGTCGTACTCATCTATGGTTCTTGAATGTATTTGCATCGTACTAAAATGCGTTCATTTTCAATGGGCATAAATGCGGCTGAAACAGGAGCATCCCAAATTTTTCAACATTAACATTTTAATATAACATTATAGTCATTATGGCCTTTAGAAAAATGTTTTTTTGGGGAGGCGGGGTAGTGAACTATCGGCCCCTGTGGCGCGGCCTAAGCTTTTGTCCTTCATGGCATTTTCCCCCCCTTACATTACTTTTACTTTTATACTTGAAGTACTTTTGAAACCAGTACTTTTATACTTTTACTTGAGTAAAAAGCTTGAGTTGATACTTCAACTCCTACAGGAGTCTTTTTAAACCCTAGTATCTCTGCTTCTACCTGAGGAATGAATGTGAATACTTTTGACACCTCTGTCCCCAAGTGGGCCCAGGCCTGGTTCGACTGCATTTACAGTAGCCAAAACAAACCAGACTTCGGGATCAAGTGCACTCCAATCCAGGACCAGGCCCCTAGTGTGAAAGCCACCTAAGATACATCTGGATGATTTCTGCGCCTGCTTGCTGATTTGAACCCGGGCCGCCCATGTGCATGGGGCACGCTTTAAACCACTAGGCCACCTGTACCTCTTAGTGGCTGTTTCTAATTTTCATGTAGACAACGAGTCCATCCTGCCTCTATGGATGTTTCAGAACTTTTTATACACCCAGATCTTTCTCTTTCTATCGACCCAGTGCCCTGTCTCCATGAGTCTGACAGGTCTCTGTTCACACTGATTAAATAAACTGGAGTTTAGTGTCCAATGAGCATGGATCGGAGCCTGGGTCCCTAATGTGTAACCATCCAAAACAACCATAAGTGTCTAGACTTTTTAAAAAGATTACTACAGATATAAAGGTTTTCATAACTAAGTTCTGAGGTTAGAAACTGGATTTTCTCCATAGCAGAAGCCACAAAGAAGGAGAAAGTCCAAAAAATGAGCTGCAGTTGAAAACATGCAGACATTTATGATCAGAAGAGAACAAATCATTTACTCTGACTGTTAACGGCGACACCGCTGCAGTGATCAACAGAGACTGGGAGAGGAAGAATGAGACTGACCTTTAGGGGCACTAGAATCAAACCTTCAAATGCTCTTTGTGTAATAATCATTTTGCTTCAGAAACAGGCAGTCTTAAGGTCCAAACAGAGCTCCAAAAACAAGCATGAAACTTCCTGCATGCATTCTTTAGGCTTTGTTAAATTATTGAAGCGACGGGGCAGACGCAGGTTTTACAGTCAGGTTCGAGGGTTGGACAGGTGTGTTCAGGGTGAGGAGGGGTGGGGGTGAGGAGGAGGAGGGAGGCAGAACAACAGCTTGCTCTCAGCAGGGGTCCCGGGGAAGGAGCAGGTGAGGAGGTATCCATTGCACTGCTTTTACAGCGTCTACCCGACACCGGTTCAGAGAGGAGAGGTGAAGAGGAGGAAGAGGGTGGAGAGGAAGGACTGAAACTCCAAAATATTAGGCATAAAAAACAGAAAATCTGTGATCAGACTGAAGAGAAACAAAAACCTCTGTAGGACGGACGAAAGCCTTACACTGGAAGTCAAACATGTGATCCTACTTTTGAGAAACAACTAAACCAGAATCTTTGAGACTTGATGACAGGACCGTTTCCATGGTAACAGTGGGCTGCACCAATCAGAGATGGCGTTGACACTCTGTAATAGTGAATAGAGAAGTTCTTTTTCCCAAGATTCCTAATGAAACACAGAGCTGTGTTCTCCAGGAGCGTAAACCAACGTTTCACTCAGGTCTGTCTTAGATGTTATGATGTCATGGCTGATGATCAAATCCACCATGAAGAAAACAAATAGGATTTTTTTTATTTTTTTTAAAGATTTGTTTTAGGTAGTGATGGGAAGTTCTGCTCTTTTCAGAGAGCCCGCTTTTTTGGCTCGGCTCCCAAAAAGAGCCAGCTCTTTCGACTTCCTTACAGCTCTTTATTTAGGATCATTTGTAGCCCTATATTTTACCTTAACTTAGCAAAAAAAATATGGTTAGCATGTTGAAAATCCTTTTGCATTCAGTGTTTTTATGAGAAGCCTTATAATTGCCTAGTTTTGTGCATTTATTCTGTTACAAAAACATTCTTAGGTTTAGCATTTAAATCCACTGGTTAGGGTTAGAATTAATGCCAAGTGGATATGGACGCGTGTTTGCACATGCACAGTACAGTCCCGGGGCAGATCGGGTAGTGACATCCCCCCCGTTTTCACATGATGGTATAATCCTTTATCCTCACATGTGATTGTCCACATGGCCGCCACGCTTGCCAATCAAAACAAAGTTCTGACCAGAGCTGGGGCTGAGCACTGTGAGAGCTAAGCAGTGAAAGGAAATAAAAACTGGGAGCCGGCTCTTCTGATTCACTACAAAGCATCGGCTCTCAGAGCCGCAGCTTTTGCGCATGACCCATCACTAGTTTTTGGGCCTTTATTGTAGAGAGGAGGACGGTGGATAGACTCGGAAAGAGGGACGAGAGTGGGGGAGAGACATGCCGCCAAGGGCCTCAGGCCAGATTCGAACCGGGGCTGCCCGCGTACATGGTGCGCCATGGGCGGAGCAAGGGAGTGGCTTATGGGGCTTCAGCCCCGAATGTTTTCTTTAAAGCCCCGAATCTTTATCCTATGTTGTCTATGAGTGTTATGTTAAATAAATGCAAAAAAAAAAAAAAAAAAAAAAAAGTTTGGGTCTTGCTGATGACAAAATGGAAATTCAATTTTTAAAGCAATTTAAAAAATCAGATTTGTCTTTTACTTTTAAGAATGTATGTACGGAGGAAGATTAGGGACATTTAACAAAAAAAATTTGGGATGCATTTTTTAATTCTAATAAAATGACAGAATTCTAAATTTGTCTTAGAATTTAAAAAAATGCATGCCGATTTTTTATTAGCTCTAATACTCTTTCATATTTATACACTCACTGAAGTGTAAAAATATTTTTAACTTTGTTCTAAAAATACAGTTTTCAGCATTTTTGTGAATAAATAAATATCTCTAACCCCAAGTGTTGCTTTGTTTGTGCTTTATTTGAAAATGCAAGGCTTCAATTTTAAACATTTTCACCAAATTCCTACCCTGCCTATGCAACATTACTTAAAATGTAAACTTCAGACATTTTTAGGAGGCAAAAGTGAAAATTATTGGACACCAGGATGGTGTATCATAATTTTAGAATGATAATGACTCTTTTAAGAAAAAAATATTATCACTGAATTATTTTTTAGGTTGAACAACATAATTTTTGCCTAAATGCTGCATAGACTTGTTAGCATTAAGAATTTAATGTTCTATTTAAAAGTGCAGAAAAATAGTGCATTAAACTGTCTGATGTTAGAAGTGCCCACCCCTCAGCCATCTTTTGTTTGGGCTCAGCCCCGGATTTTAAACACATCTGGCTCCGCCCCTGTGGTGCGCACCTTAACCTCTTAGCAGAACCATGCTGTTTGGCTCTGTAACATTTAAATCCTCTGTGTTAGCATCATCTCCTGAGATGAGATGGTCATAAAAATTAACACTGAAGTTCATGTGTCCTAGGGTTCCCCATCAATTCAATCCATTCATCCCCAGATCAAACAGGATGTATCATCCCTCCAGCACAGTCTGAGGTCTCCTCCCAGCTGAGCTGGACACTCCTGGAAGTCCTCCAAAGGGAGGCACCCAGGAAGCATCCTTATTAGATGCCTGGACCACCTCAGCGGACTTCTTCACTGCAAAGACATAGCAGCTCTCCTCCTAGTTCTCTCTGGATGTCTGAACTCCTCACCATATCTCTAAGACTGAGTCCAGTCACACTCATTTCAGCCTCTTGTACCCGTGATCTCATTCTTTCAGTCATTACACAGAGATCATGACCACAGGTGGGGGCTGGAAGGTAAATTGAAAGCTCTGCCTTCAGGCTCAGCTTCTTCTTCATCACAACAGTCCAGCAGAACGCCTGCAGCCCTGCTGATGCTGCACCAATCTGCCTGAAGATCTCACACTCCCTTTTTACCCTCACTAAGAGCTCAAGGTACTTGAACTCCTTCACCTGAGGCAGAGACTCACTTCCACCGGAGGAAATACTGCTGTAAGGACAAGGAATATGGTGGTATTGAAAAGAGCTAGGGTCAAAAAGGAGTATCTAAAAGGGTTTCAATATCAGTAAACTTAACACTCTCCACCCTGAGTCGTTGCTGCTTCCAGAGTCGTCACTCTTGGATAAATAACCGAATAATAAACAGTCACTATGGCTGCAACCACACTCATCTCTTCCCTTCTCTTTGTTGTTTACAGGTTTGCAGCTCCAGGCCCTCCTCTAATGGTCCTTCTCTGACGAAGAACAAGCGTATCAGCTTGAAGTTTCGCACGATGATCCATCTGATGACGGACGTGGAATCTGGACAGTCCATCTGGTTTGAAAAAGTGAGCAAATATTCCAGCAGGCTGTAAATGATCTACAACACTCTGAGTGGCAGAAAGATTTAAACCAGTGCTAACTTACTGAAGAAGAGTGCTGATCTTCACTCCTCTCTGCCCTGTATGGATGTAGTAACAGCTTCTCCTTCTCTTTGACTTCTCGTTCCATCAGTGGTTAAGAGTCAGAACTAATAACTGTGTTACTAAACACACACTCTCGGGCCTCGGTCCAGCTCCGGTGTGGCCCTGCAGAAGGTGGATCCGTAGATCTGCTTTTCCAAACTGGATCCATCTTCCCTGCTAATCAGCCATACATCTGCACGTTCCCTAATTGTTTCCATCTTCCTCCTGATTCTCTCTCTCCGTTTACCCAATGCTGAGGGCTTTAACAAAACGATTCTGGTTTCACCGGAGAACATCGAGAGGATTTACTCTGCGGACGTGAAAAAATCCGCTTAGGTTTCTGAAAAACCACGAGCCATTAACAGATCAACCGGAGAATATTACATTTCTACTTCAGCCTGTGTGTTTCAGAGATGGAGGGGCTAATAAAGTCCTGTAGCTGCTCAGCGTTACCCACCACTAATACGGAGCAGTTTCTGATACAATTACACTGCAACTGAAAAATGCTCTATTTCAACTTTGGCTGAGGGAAATGATTTTATAAACTAGTACAGGTTTGAAGGACTGGTGCTTCAGAGTCTCAGGCCACAACCAACATCAGTTAATCGAGATAATCTTAGTTTATAATTGTAATAGAAAATTGTGTCTTTACCTAGTAACCTTGTATTTACCCAACCTAAACCTTTGCCTTATCTGGAGAGTAATGACAACAATGTCTGACCAGCTGTCCCCCCCTTAGGGAAGTTTTGGGGTCAATAAAGTGAGGTAAACATAAAGACCTTTGATCTGAGGGCTTCTAGACCAGGACAGATTAAAGGTGGAGATACGTGTTTGCCCAGTAGGGGTTAAAGGTGGAGATACGTGTTTGCCCAGTAGGGGTTAAAGGTGGAGATACGTGTTTGCCCAGTAGGGGTTAAAGGTGGAGATACATGTTTGCCCAGTAGGGGTTAAAGGTGGAGATAGGTGTTTGCCCAGTCGGGGTTAAAGGTGGAGATACATGTTTGCCCAGTTGGGGTTAAAGGTGGAGATACATGTTTGCCCAGTAGGGGTTAAAGGTGGAGATACGTGTTTGCCCAGTAGGGGTTAAAGGTGGAGATACATGTTTGCCCAGTAGGGGTTAAAGGTGGAGATACATGTTTGCCCAGTAGGGGTTAAAGGTGGAGATACGTGTTTGCCCAGTAGGGGTTAAAGGTGGAGATACGTGTTTGCCCAGTAGGGGTTAAAGGTGGAGATAGGTGTTTGCCCAGTCGGGGTTAAAGGTGGAGATACGTGTTTGCCCAGTAGGGGTTAAAGGTGGAGATACGTGTTTGCCCAGTAGGGGTTAAAGGTGGAGATACGTGTTTGCCCAGTAGGGGTTAAAGGTGGAGATACGTGTTTGCCCAGTAGGGGTTAAAGGTGGAGATACATGTTTGCCCAGTCGGGGTTAAAGGTGGAGATACGTGTTTGCCCAGTAGGGGTTAAAGGTGGAGATACGTGTTTGCCCAGTAGGGGTTAAAGGTGGAGATACGTGTTTGCCCAGTAGGGGTTAAAGGTGGAGATACGTGTTTGCCCAGTAGGGGTTAAAGGTGGAGATACGTGTTTGCCCAGTCGGGGTTAAAGGTGGAGATACATGTTTGCCCAGTAGGGGTTAAAGGTGGAGATACGTGTTTGCCCAGTAGGGGTTAAAGGTGGAGATACATGTTTGCCCAGTAGGGGTTAAAGGTGGAGATACGTGTTTGCCCTGTAGGGGTTAAGGGTGGAGATACGTGTTTGCCCTGTAGGGGTTAAGGGTGGAGATACGTGTTTGCCCTGTAGGGGTTAAGGGTGGAGATACGTGTTTGCCCTGTAGGGGTTAAGGGTGGAGATACGTGTTTGTCCAGTAGGAGTTAAGGGTGGAGATACGTGTTTGTCCAGTAGGAGTTAAGGGTGGAGATACGTGTTTGTCCAGTAGGAGTTAAGGGTGGAGATACGTGTTTGTCCAGTAGGAGTTAAGGGTGGAGATACGTGTTTGTCCAGTAGGGGTTAAAGGTGGAGATACGTGTTTGCCCAGTAGGGGTTAAAGGTGGAGATACGTGTTTGCCCAGTAGGGGTTAAAGGTGGAGATACATGTTTGCCCAGTAGGGGTTAAAGGTGGAGATACGTGTTTGCCCAGTAGGGGTTAAAGGTGGAGATACGTGTTTGCCCAGTAGGGGTTAAAGGTGGAGATACGTGTTTGCCCAGTAGGGGTAAGGCGGGGAACAGGTTTTTTACGACATATTTTAAAATCAGTGTGTAACCTGAATTGTAGGCAATCATAAGAGGTTTTTAAACTGGAATATAAAAGAGCACTGGATGAAAGGTTCGGGGCACATTTTGCCATGGCCACTCTGTGGTCAGAGAGGTGCAGGTGTGTTCACCTGCAGGTGTCAGAACATATCCAGAGTTTTCTCCTGCTGGTTGTGGTTGGTGTCTTAATTTTCCTGTCTTTTTAGAAATTCCCAACACAATGATCCATTAAAGGGATATTTCAGGATTTCTGAAGTTGGGTTGTATGAGAAACACGACCTGAGTAACCTGGTCATGTAGGTGTGGAAAATGCAATCTAGAGCCCAACTGATATGGGATTTTTGGGGCCGATGCTGGTACCGATATTGGGGGCTTAAAAAAGCTGATAACTGATATATCGGCTGATATATGAAATAAGAACATTGATATACACAGGATATATACTGTACATGAACACAAATTCTTATATTTATATTATCTTTGTTTATTTAACAAAGATGCAACTTAGAAGACATTAAAACGCTGTATAATAGTCTTATATTAGATAATCGTGGACATGTGACTTAACAGTTGCATTTATCATCGTTTATTCTCTACTCTTACGTCTCTACTCCTCTAAGCCGTAGAGACGCAACTGGTCGACTACAACTCCCACAATGCTTTGCATGTCAACAAATATGGCTGCCCACTGAAGAAAGTCAAAGTCCATGATCGAAAATTAAAAAGATGCTCATTATGGGATGTAACGCTGTGGATTTAATCTCCAAAAACCCCGAAAAGTCACCAAAGTTACGGCTCGCTACAACGGGATGGAGTCACAGTTGCTCTACACAGACTTCTCCACTTAGACTGTGGGTTTCTGACAGTAGGAGGAGAAATATGGTACATTTAACGAGGAGCTGCAGGTGAAAACATCTGGGAATATTGCTTGGGTCTGTATCAGTTCAACAGGAAACACTAAGGCTTTAGTATCCTCAGTGTTTCCATCCTGACCGTTACCGTTGCAGTTCAGTGACCGAGCAGGTACAGCTGCAGGTGAGCGAGGAAACCAGAGAGGACTGTGGGAGCTCGGCGCTGATGGTCGACTGGGAGCATTAATGAAGCAGATTAGGTGTCCCGGCGTGGCCCTGCAGGCCTACAGAGGATTCAGCCTCCACACTCTGAACAACAATGCTCCCAAACACTGACCAGCACAGAGATCTTCAGGCTAGGACCTGTGGACATTCTCTACACCGCCCTGCTGCTGCATTTCCTACAGGATTTATCCTCACACATGGTTTAAGAGATTGCAGAGCTCCCCTAAAGGTCACGGATGCTTCACAAACTACCTCTGGTGGTCATCTAGAGTTATCAGGGTAATTCTTTGAGAGAAACTAAGGTTCAGTTCTGCTTCTTCATTTTAGCCCTTCCCATCTACAAAACAGTAGACATTAATGATATTTAGTAAAGAGACTCAACAGTGTTAACAGACATTTCTAGAACAAAATCAACTTTGGGGCACACATGAAATCACAGATGGACATTATGAAGCGGTTATTTCATCACCACCCTAACAACCCATCAAATCATCCTGAACCCCTCCACCATCTCAGCTCCTACACACTCCCAGCACCAGAGTTTGTTTTAGACCGGAGCCCGCCCCATAAAAGACCCATTTTGGGGTGAATAGAGAGGTCTGTTAACGGGGCCGGGGGACAATGAAATGGGATCAGCGAGCAGCGGATTTAATTAATCCAGTGAACGAGGAGAAAACAGAAGAGGCAGAGACCCAGCTGGAGATCACAAACACAGTTCAGTCCTGGCACAAAAAGCAGCAGGTCAGCAGGCTTCAGTTTCACATCCAAACAATAAGCCCACTTTTTACATCATTCTGCCACAGGAAGACCGTCAGTCCTCGCTGACTTCTGACCAATCTGTGGGATAGTCATCAGTCAGCACAAACAGGACGACCCGTACCACAGTTAACGCTGTTTCCTCTGAGATCTCCTCATGGTTTCAGGATGAGATGCCCCGACTGATTTGGAATTGAACATTTTTGTTTGTCATGAAAATACAGGATGAGTGGATCAGATTTAATGTGTCTAGACACTGATCACCCAAACTGGTCACCTGTGGTTAACCCTCTGATGTCTGACGTCATTAAAGCTAACTGAACAGTCAGATCTTTAGCACCTTCAACTGTCAGCTAAGAGAACACATCAACTCTTCAGTCATCCTCTTCTTCTTAAAGCCGCCGTGGTCAAATCCCCTAAACCTTTAGGTGAAGTGTTGAAACCGGTGTTAAAAGCATCAGATAATACAGCTGTTACCTGTCTGTTTGATTGTTCAATACAGATGTTTGAATGTTTGATGCCTCAGAAATATCAAATATCAGCTGTATAATGCTGCTGAGTTAGGGCCTTCTAATATAGAATAGATTAGAATAAAATAGAAAAGAATAAAATAGAATAGAAAAGAATAGAACAAAAGAATAAAATAGAATAGAATAGAATAAAAGAACAGAATAGAATAGAATAGAAAAGAACAGAATAAAAAGGATAGAAATGAATAGAATAGAAAAGAATAGAATAAAAGAATAAAATAGAATAGAATAGAATAAAAAGGATAGAAAAGAATGTGATAGAATAAAAGAATAAAATAGAATAGAAAAGAATATAATACAATAGAATAAAAGAATACAATAGAAAAGAATAGAATAGAATAAAAATAAAATAAAATAGAACAGAATAGAAAAGAAAGAGTACAATAGAAAAAAAGAATTGAATAGAATAGATTAGAATAGAATAGAATAAAACAATAGAATAGAAAAGAATAGAATAAAAGAATAAAATAGAATAGAATAGAATAAAAGAATAGAATGAAATAGAATAGAATAAAAAGGATAGAAGAGAATGTGATAGAATAAAAGAATAAAATAGAATAGAATAGAATAAAAAGGATAGAAAAGAATAGAATAGAATAAAATAATAAAATAGAATAGAAAAGAATACAATAGAATAAAAGAATAAAATAGAAAAGAATAGAATAGAATAAAAGAATAAATAAAATAGAATAGAATAGAAAAGAAAGAATACAATAGAAAAAAGAATAGAATAGAATAGAGTAGAATAGAATAGAATAGAATAGAATAGAGTAGATTAGATTAGAATAGAATAGAATAGAATAGAATAGAGTAGAATAGAATAGAATAGAATAGAATAGAATAGAATAGAATAGAGTAGATTAGATTAGAATAGAATAGAATAGAATAGAATAGAATAGAGTAGAATAGAATAGAATAGAATAGAATAGAATACAGTAGAATAGAATAGAATAGAATAGAATAGAATAGATTAGAATAGAATAGGGCTGATTTATTAAAATTTTCTTTTTTCTTGTTTGTTTTTGTAAATGTTCTCTGTGAAAAATCTTCCAGTAGCATGAATGTCTTTAAAGAAGCTAAGATCTCGGGCTGTTCTGTGTAACTTAAGTGTTGAAATAATAACATGTAATCAAGTGTTTTCCGATCCATTAAAATCTGATTTAATATTTTTAATTTCTATGATTTTTAGTTGTAAATAACCTCTGGAGGCCGCCTACAGTTCCTCTGAGGCCCACACTTCTGGAAGCAGTGCCCTACAGAGCTAAGTAGGCTGACCAACAACTAAACTGGCCCCTGTATAAAACATTGGTATCAGCATTCTCTGCTTGTCTGAACATGATTCCCTCCCAAACACAGTGAGCACTGCTGTTTCTGCTGCAGACTGTCTTTGCTATGTCTATCTAAGTCCCTGCAGACTCAGGCAGTGATATTTAATGTGTGGCTCTTTTGTGTCGCAATTTGAAATATTATTCCCCCAGAAAGCCTTAAAATAGGGGAACTTTTTTGCCCTTTTCCATCATTTTTGCCACTTTTTACCCTTGAAAGCTCCCTTTTGCCATTAAATACCATTTTTTCTTATTTTTTTGCTCATTTTTCCACTGCTTTTTGTCATTTTTTCATATTTCTTAAAACTTTTCCTCCCATTAAAGCTCCCTTTTACTATTAAATACCTCTTTTTTCCTTTTTGCCCATTTTTGCCACTTTTTCACTATTTTTGCACATTTAAACTACCTTTTGCCATTAAATACCACATTTTCTTACGTTTTGTCCATTTTTGCCTTTTCCACCATTATTTGCCACTTTTCACCCATTAAAGCTACCTTTTGCCATTAAATACCACTTTTTTCCTACTTTTGTAGTCCTTTCTGCCACTTCTTTTGGCCTCTTCTCCATATTTTTTTAATAACGTTTTGCCCATTTTTTTCCTATCTTTTTGCCTATTTTTGCCACTTTCTTGGACATTTTTCTACCCACTTTTTGCCCTTTTTTTTTTTTTTTTTACTATTTTTACATATTTAAGCTACCTTTTGCCAAGTAAGGGAACTTCTCAACAGGTGAACAAATTTTAACAACAGACAGCATGGCAACCAGTAAATACTGGTAAATATATATACCTAGAGAGGAACAGCATGAACGTTTCAAGCGTCGCCCTCCGTAAGTAAAGGTTTTTATCCGGCGGTATTTGGTTTTAGTTCGGGCGGCGGTGCGAGCGTCATGTGGAGGATTATTATCTCTGCTGTAGAAAATAACAGACAGACACCTTGATGAAATAAGTCGTGACCTCGCTGCATCCTGTCAGCCATACTGATGTGTGATTGACAGGTGACGACGGCTGCTCAGGGACTCTCTCCAAACACACCGACCGAACCGCTCCCATGACCTTTAACCTTTGGCTCTGTGTCAGTCTTACAGAGAGGTTTACATCATCAGAGGAGATGACATCATGCTGATTAACCCTCCATACACCTCACCGTTCCCTCTTTCCTCTGGCTGGGTTTACTCTGAAAGAAACTGGAGTTTATTTTAAAGTGAAGTACAGACACCTCTGATCATCTCCAGTTCTTCTTTTAAAATGCCGCCGTTACAGGACGACTGAGTGTAAAAACTCTCTTGTGTAAAGACTTTTTTACTTCCTAAACCAAAATCAAGACTGAATCTTCCTCCTCGTGTTCGTCCTCAAACACATTGTTACTGTATGTAGAGAGCATGTAGCACGCTCTGAAGCCCCCGCCCTCCTGTGGCGGATTAAGCAGGGAGCCAGCTGTAGTGCTGGGGGGTGACTGGCTGAGGAGGGAGGGGGGTGGACATGCTGCCATCGGCCTCTCCAAGGTGACCCCTGGCAAAAGCTGGCATCACATCTGTAGCCGAGCCCGGCCCGTCCTGACCGCCATCAGGCAGCACCCGGCTCCTCTGTGCCCCCGCTGCCCTCCACGCCGCCCGGCTGGCAGTGAGGACAGGAGGGGGGGCGGACTCCTGCTGCATGGAGAGGGGGGGGCAGCGGGGAAGCATCTCTACCGCCAGAGAAGATTAGACGATTCTGCAAAACCTACAAATATCAGCGCTGATAAATATTATTTTAAAGATTGTTTTTGGGCCCTTTACTCTGATAGGAAAGCTGAATGGAGACAGGAAACAGGGGAGAATGGGGAGAGAGAGTGCGGGTAGACATGCACCAAGTCCAAGTCCAGGAATCGAACCCACGGCCAGTGCAGTGAGGACTAAAGTCTCTGCACATGGGTGCCTGCTCTGGATCTGAGTGTTTCTGATACCAATCATCTAGAGTAGTTGCCAGACACTGTCATATTTGGTGATTGTGGCTGGTCAGTCTACTTAGCGTTGCAGTGCACTGAGACCTCCTACAGAGGGCAGTGTAACCTGATGAAAGGAGCACAAAGTCCTCCTTTTTCAGTCAACACCATGCTTTTACTTCCTCTGCTTTACAGACAGGAAATTAAACTTCCCAGGGAGCAATGCAACAAGAATCCTGCAGCAAGAGCACAGTGGCCTCCAGGATTCTCAATGGAAGACGTTTGGCACAATCAGGACTCTTCTAGACCGGTCACCTGGCCAAACTGAGCAGTCAAGGGAGAAAAGCCTTAGTCAGAGAGGAGACCAAGAACCTGATGGTCACTCTGACTGAGCTCCAGAGATCCTGGAGGAGATGGGACAAAGTTCTAGAAGGACAACCATGACTGCAGCCCTTCACTGATCTGGGCTTGATGGAGGAGTGGAGAGATGAAGCTTGTCCTCGGTGTAAAACACACGAATGCCTGCTCGAAGTTTGGAAAAAAAAAAACTCCACATAAAAGCCAAGCTGCAACATAACAGAACTGAAAAAGTGAAGGTGTCATTTTCCAGATTTTGATTTAAGTTCCTGAGTTTCTCTGGTGGTTTTTTTGTTAATTCTGTGTATTTTCATGTATGTGTCCTTGTTCTCTTGTTGAGTTTCCTGTTTTATTTTGTAGTTTGCCTCCCTGGTGTGATTTCTGGTTTTCTTCCTGCCTTGGTTTCCCTCCACACTGATTGCCCTCACCTGTCTCCCCTGTGTCTTGTTTGCCACATCTGTATCTGATCAGTCCTTGTGTATTTAGTTTCTGTGTTTCCCTTCATCTCTGTCAGACAGCCTCTCCTGCTTCCTCCTGTTTTTTCAGGTGAGCCTTTTATTTTGCAGCATTTTTTATGAACTAGTTTAAGGAGTTTTTCAGTTTTTTGCTGTTTGATTATTAAACTTTTGAGTTTCTTTTGAGCCTGCATTTGGGTCTTCCTTTCGTTTTCTTTTTGAATTTTTGCTAATCCTGATAGAAGGATGTCTGAATCCTTTCTTAACGTACTGTATGAGATGTAGATCATAATCGTGATCTTAATACATATGAAAATATTAGGGCTGATGATTTTTGCCAATATTTAGCAGTCTTAACGTAAGGTCAAGGGGCGGGGCTATTAGCATGACTGATTTACTCCAGTCAGATTGTAGCATTTTTAAATCTGAGAGGATCGTATTTCTCCTGAGTGGGCGTGGCTTCAGTTCATTCAACAGACACGCCCACACCATCCTGAAGCAGATTTTACTGCCTCATTTTTATGATTTTGAAGCTAAAATTTATAAACTTAGAGATGTTAATTTGATTTAGGGGTTCATAACACAGTGAGCTGTCAGACAACAAACCTAAATACAGATTCATTTTCACTTTACAGGGTCTTTAAGTGCCCAATCTCATGTATTTTCCATCAAAAAGAATCAATACTTCATTCTATACTATAACCAGCACAATATTAGATTAAACTAGAGCTGAACAGTTTTTGTAAAGATATCTAAATGAGATCTTTTTTATGAAATTCTCACATTTAACAAGAAAAACATACAAAATTGAAGACAATAGGATTTTTTTTTTTTTTTGGAAAATATTTTAAAAATATGCCACTAGAATGTCTGCATGATATATAATGCATAACGTCTCTGCTGCAAAAAAAAAAAAAAAAGTCTTAAACTGGTATTCTGACACAGATTTCAGGTTAAAGAAATATTGCACCTTCTGGAATTTGAAAATTGCAGCAGGTCATATTGCAATTTAATCTAATTTGTGATGAACTACCCAGCCCTTATTAAAAGCTAGATAAAGAGTGTCTTATACACCAGATCTTACTGACCTGAACACAATTATTACCAAACTAAAACAATCATTAAGCCAACTCAGTAGGTGGAAAGGTGCACATTTTATCTTCAGACAACTGCTTTAATTCACTTTTCTTGAAGAAAACTTCATTTCCTTCTTTCCCGTTTTTTGCTGCGACCAGTACATACAAGGTTTTGCAAAAAACTCCAGACTTAACCCTCGCCTTATAAGATTAAGGATGGGCAGTGTGATATACGTAATTTAAAACTACTTTTTCCCATTATTTCAACAGACACTGTACTTTTAATGAGGTACAGCCAACAGACATGCTTCTGTTCGTGTAGTCCTGATAAATAAGCCTGAGCATAAACATAAATAAACATAAACATAAATGACGGGGTTTACTGCCAATCTAGCTGGTAGTAACCTTTCTAAGTGTTTGCTAACTGCTATCAAACAACCAACAAATGAGAGCTAGAAGACCTGTCGCCTTCTTCGCCCTCTACTCAGCATCTCTGCGCTGCGTTTAAGATCCTCTGGATGTGAAAGCATCAGAATACCGAGATTAAAGTCAGAATTCTAACTCTGATGTATGATCACATATTTCTGATATAAACTAGGCGGCATAAACGAGGCATATCAGCCTCCAATGTTTCTTATAAAGTTTAGATCAAACTCAGCAGGGTTTGAAAGTCTGCAGCTCCTGTACGTCGCTGTTTATCTTGTAGATTTAATGACCCCCCCGGAACCTTCTCAAGGACCCCTGGAGGTCCTGGGACCCCATGTTGAGCAGCAAAGGGATGGAGAGGACAAACCCCGCTGTGAGACGGTGTTTTCTGTGTGTGTGTGGCGAGTACGAGGTCTCCCTTGATGCCCCCACCAGCTGTTCGTCCTCAGCTCCCCGGGGGTTGATGGGGGGGTCTCGGGTCAGTGGCTCCCCCTGTTGGAGGCGTTGGCACAACATGGCGACAGGCTCTGCGGGGTCGGCAGGCGCCCCGGACCGGACAGCCGTAAGTAATGGAGTTGTGAACGCACGGCGGCACGGCTCTGAATCAACTTAATTAGAAAAGGGAGGGGCCGAAGAGGAGCGTGGAGGAGCGAGGAGACGTATGAAGGTGTGTGGAGGTGTTTGTGTGTGTTCCTGGCCCTGGGACAAAGCTGAGGGTTTGTACACACACTGATAAAGAGGTGATCGCTCCACATTACTGCTAATGAACGAGTCCTTGGAGGGAGCTGCTGTGGTTTTTTGGATGCTGTTAAACGGCTCTCTGATGTCCAAACATATGGTGCCTCTGTGACACCGCTTCAGCAGCTTACTCCTCCAAAAATAATCTGACGCTCATTAATCTGACTTCACATGGAGGTTCAGTGTGTCGCTGAGGCTTCTTCAGGTACTAACAGCGCAGATCATGCTCCGGGGACACTTTCCTGTACTCGTTAAACTTTACACTCCCTGTGCCAGAGAGGTCTCTGCATGAAGAGGAACAGGAGAGGAAGCTGAGTGAAAACTTTCACAGTTCTGTGCTACCTCTAGTTTTGCAGGTAGGAATGTCAAAGGAATGAATGCAAAAAAAATGGCTGCTTATTTCCAACATTAGGAACTATCATTACTCAGATTTATGCCTCTGCAACCTGTCCAGTTATTTTTGGTGTTAGGTTGTTTGCCTCTTTGTATTTAATAAGACTAGAGGAATTAACCCTTTACCTACGGAGCCGGCGCTGGCGCTGTGTTTTATATGTCCGGGGTATTATTATCGTAACTCTAACAAAGTTTGTCCGATCAGAAAAATTCCAACGGTGTTGGAAAGCTGAGAATTGTGGGCACGCGCACATACATGGTTCATTACGGTACTCGCAACCACATGACGTGGGCATTCATAGCAAAACACCAGAAGTATCATGAGACCGCTACATGGATTCTCAACACTGTAACTCCTCGAAAGTTTGCTCAATCTCAAAAATTCCAGCGCTGACAGAGAGCTGAGAATCTGAGCTTTCCGGCAATATATGATGTGAGGTATAGTGCTTAACCTTTAGAGCTCCAGCGGCACGGATCTGTGCCAGGGGCACACCCCTTTGTAAACTGCATGATAACTTTTGAGCCGCAAGTCATAAGCACTAGCTTGTTTTTTCCTGTGAAAGCTCTGTGCTGTGCCTTTCTATAGATGTGCTTTATGTATTCGTAGCTCTTACATGACGTTTTCTAGTGAGCCCAGAACTTGGCTAACTTCCTGGGGTCTCTGAAGACAGGGTTGTCATATACAACAAGAAGTGACACAGTTTAGAAAAATGTTAATCACTTTTGAACCATACATCGTAGACACCTGCTCTTTTTTTCCTCTGAAAGCTGGCCATTTTGCCGTTCGTTTAATACCATCGATGTCTCTGTAGTCCTTAAGGACACCGTTCTAGCAAGCCTGGAACTTCGGTGACTTTTCGGGGTCTTTAAAGATTAAATCCACCGTGTTAGATCTGGTAATAAGCGTCTTTTTGTCCATTTTAATCCATTTTCAATATTTGATCTTGGCTTTATTCGGTGGATTCCGCCATATTTGTTGAGGGCAATGTTTGAGATGTAAAGCATTGTGGGAACGGCACAAATGTATCTAACTGCAAAAAAAAAGCACATGGACTTTTTTGTATATATGTATATATTTTGAAAACCGTTTGTCACAGAATGTTTATTTTTTCACTGTTTTGTCCCCAAGAGATGAAGAACAAGTCTGTGCAAAGAAAATGCTTTGTCACTGTTATTTACTGTGTTATCAATGAAAATCTTTGAGTTTCAAATTCCAATTTGTTTTCTTATTTTGTCTTTGGAGTCCTATAACTTTTTTCAAAATTCAAGTGACATTACTGTAATAGATATATTCTTCAAGCCCTGGTTGTCCTGAAAAAAAAAGATGTATAGAGCTTGACTGTGCACCACAGGGTTGATGTTTTATAAGGCTTTTAAAACAAAAGTCCAGAGGAGTCATGATGGTGAAAAAAACAGCTGTGAGCTCTAAGGGTTAATAAATGTATCAGACCACCTGTCATATCTGCCTCAGAGACCATCCAGCATCATGAAGTGCTTTAATGCGGACTCTTTCATTTTCACTCAGCTCTCCATGTTTTACCATTTTGAACAGGAATGAGGAATTTCAAACTGAATTCACCCAAATGTGAGCCGGCTCACTGGGCTTCTCTGAGAAGTCAGAAATGAATCAAGCATAACATTCAACCACTAAAACTCATTTTTCTCTTCAGGAATGACAGTAAATAACTAATCTGACATATTAATCAAGAAATATTAATTTGCTTTACTATTTTTTCAGTTTTTTTGTAAATCAGAAAAGTTGAAAATTCATGGATAACAGTGATATAATCATACAAATATAATCTTATGTAAGTAAATTTAGTTGATATTAGTTTGGCATTACACATTTCTATAGTCAGTGATTATATCAGGCTGGAGAATGAACTAAATCACTCCAAAAGTGAGATACGATGTCTGCATTTGTGGCTGACAGACAATGAAGCAGAGAAGGTATCTGCTATCCTGAGAGCAGCTGTTTTAATTCCCCACAAGAATAGATGTTTGGTTTTACAAGGCAAAAACCTCTGACATTCGTTAGGCCTGAGATGCAGAAAACTTGTCAGAGGTGCGGGCAGGGCTGGACTCTGAGTCTGTGCAGCTGTGCACGGTGGTTAAATTCTTCATCTTAAAAAAAAAAGAAACATCTAAATTAAACTAAATAATACTTCTCCCTCAGTCTTAAAAATCATGCGGCCTGTATCAGCCTCTTTCTGGACAGCATGTTTGCAGAGTTGAGGTGAAGAAGCAGTTGCGCTGCTGCAGCTCTGCTGTGCGTCTTTTTACGATGTTCCTCCCTGCTCTAAAGAGAGCTCAACGTACCATATCCAACTCATTCCTTGCTATAATTGTGGAAAGATCACGATAAATGAGTGAAAATTTGTCTTTTAAACACCTAAGAGGGTTAATATTGAAAATGAATATATTTTTAAAGATCTGTCCTTTTTCTCAAATGTCTCACGGGCCAGATGACACCTGATGGTGGCCCGGAAGTGGCCCGCTGGCCGCCATTTGGGGATGGCTGGCCTAGGGTATGGAATGTCCATGTATTACAAATTAACTTAATCATACATCACTTTGAAATAAGTTATTTTGCCTTTTTTCTCTCGTTTTTGTTGTTTAAACCCCTAAATATCTTTGGATTGGACCACCAAAGAATCTTCACACCTTCCTCTACATGATTGGCTGTTGCAGATTCCACTTCCTGTTCTGCTCTTCGGACCCCCACGACTCCACATCGACTCGTTGTTCCCGCCACACTTGGACTCGTCTCCCCTCTGTAATCGCGCTGTGATGATATTCAAACATCTGGCAGCCTCTCTCATAAATCCTCCACCTCTAATCGCCATGAACTAAGTAGCACTCTAGATTTTATCTGCGCTCCATTTGTCTAATTGTTTAATCACTCGGATTGCTATTAAAGCATTAACGGTGTTCAAACGTTCAGGACGCCGTCATGGTTCAGCCTGCAGGGGAGAAGAGAGGGGGTGTGAAGTGTTTTTATGTGATTAAAGGGACATTTCACGGCGTAACACAGCTGCTGTGAGCCGTAGCTTTAGTAGGAAATAATTAATTAGGATGAAATCGTTACTGTGCAGCCGTGTCTGAACAAGCTGAACTGGTGTCTCTGAGTCTACGTGTGAGATATTAACATGTTAACACACATGTTAACCTCGAACCACCCTGCCAACTGGGAGATACTTTTATTTCAGTTCTGAAGGAATGGTGGCTTTCCAGTTCACAACACAGGGCAGAACGGTCAAACGTCTGTGTGATGGTTTATCCCACACATTTAGGACTTAAACATCTTACTCTTGAGGTCTGAGGTTTAGTGCTCCATCCTTTGTTACTTAATTCAAAGTTTTTTAACTGTTTTAAGCTGTACTTTAATTTTTTGCCCTTTTTCATGCCTTCCTCTCCCAGTATTTGTAATATTTACCAACGCTTTTACACGTGAAGTTCTAAGTCCATAAATAAGCTGAGTAGCTGTTGTTTGTAACTAAGAGGTTTAACATTTTTGGGTAATTTGTACTCAACACATGGCTGGACTGGTAATCTGGACTTACCTAGGAATTTTCCTTTAATTATTTCTAATAAAAAGCCCGTAGATCAGGGTGGCAGCTCATTGGCTATCCAGGCTCCTACCAGTACATCTGTTTGCCCCAAAACAGGAAGTGAAAGTTTCTGGAGGAAGAAAATCACTGATGGTGCTTACACAGACGCCAGCATCCTGATCAGAATCTAAGTGTTTTAATAGGATCTTACTGAGATTTCTGCCTTTATTCTGACAGTCCAGCTGAGGAGAAACAGGAAGTATGGGAAGAGAGAGCACAGAGAGACGAGCTCTGAACAAGGTCAGGATGTGAACCAGGAACTAGTGCAGTGGTTTTCAATGTTCGGGTCGGGACCCCATTGGGGGTCGTGAGACGCTGAGAGGGGGTCTCCAGATGCCTTAAAATAACCAGGAATATTTTTTTAATCGACACTGTTCCTGCCTTACACCAATTTTGCCAAATTTTAACCAGTTTTCATCATTTTTTTCCCCACAAACTTCAGCACATTTTTGCCATTTTTCACTTATTTTTGCTCATTTAAACCTTTCCACCACTTTTTTCTGCATGTTTTTGCCACTTCTAAACCAATTCTTGCCACGTAAGCCAAATGTTCAATCTGTTGGCCCATTTTTGCCACTTTTTATACCCAATTTTTCCCATTTTAACCACATTTCACTATCTGATATGCCCATTTTTGCCAATTTGACCAATTTCTGCCAAAATCTGCCTATTTTTTCTTTCTCAGTTAGCACTAGTTTGACAGTTCATATTGATTTTTCTTCCCATTTCACCAGATTTCCACCCGTTTTTGTCAATTTTAATTCTTTTCAGACACTTCTTAATTCCCTTTTACACTATGTATGCCCATTTTTGCCTTTTTTTTTTGGCTATTTTCTTAAATAATTTTTGTCACTTCTAACCCATTTCTGCCACTTTTAAGATCCAATTTCACCATATTTTCCACCATTTTTTGTCATTATTAACCAATTTTTAACTCATTTAATTTTTTTTTTAACAAAATGGATTTACATTTTTAAGAAGGCTATATTCTACACACATGATTTAAAAGATGATGATAAGAGTGGTTATTTTTTCAGGTTAAATATAAATATGGATATCACAGCTTAACTTTACACTAGACCATGGTTTTGCTGACCTCCATGATCCCCCAGTTTGGCTGGGCCCCAGAAAGCTCTCCCATTTTATCCCCCCTTATGGATGGTCTCTCCACATGACTATTCTAGAATGTGCATGGCTGTGTTCAACCACCTCCAGGTCCAGTGGGGGTCCCCGGTCTCTGGCACCTTTATTTTGGGGGTCCCGGGCTGAAAAGGTTGAGAACTTCTGAAATAGTGCATCAAGGACTGAAAAGCTTTCATTCTGATTCAGAGAAACCTTATTTTGACTCCTACAGAACTCCAACAGAAAAAGATACTGGTACATGTGCACATCTTACACTTCCTGACAGCTGCCGATTACCTGCACAGGTACGACCTCAGTCAAACAAGCCACTTACTAGTAAAACAATCATGGTGGAGGCAATGCATGATATGATTGGCACATCGGTATTGGCAAATATTCATGTAAAGAGTCAATAATCGTTAGGGTTTGGTATCGTTTGGGTTTTTTCCAATACTGGTGCTAAACTGATACTTTTTAAACAGTGTCGTCACTTTAAAAAAGCCTAAATTGGTACTTTTAAGAGAAGAAGATGTGTGTTAAGAGTCAGTGGGTGAATAAAAGCTGTCTTGGTATCATTAATGATTGAGAGAAATATCCTAAAAAGATGCCAGAGAAACTTCATTTGATCCCCTGCCCTGATTTACCCTGTTTTACTTGAATAATTCACTTCTTCCACTCCTGTAAACGTCTCTTTATAAAGCTGTTTTATTCTAGACTAGAAGCATTTTGGGTAAAGGACTAGATGAAGCACTGCAGAGACACGCGCTCCGCTCATTGTGCGTATGCATGCATGCCGACAAGAGCTTGTAAAATGTGTTTTTAAACACCTTGCAGTGATACTGTACAGCCCGATAAAATTGATTTTCTCAGCTTCTCTGTCCAGCTGACTGTCACATGCGAGGCCTGTGTTTTATGGCACACAGAGGTGAGGCATTGATAAGGGAATCGTTAAGATAAAGTGTAAATGATGTCGATGGATCAAGCCAAATGGAACCGGTTCTCAACGGGAACTGGTTCTCAGTTTCCATCCCTAGATTATTATCAGAATATTCTTAAAAACAGAGCAAGAACAAAGTTCTTCCCAAGAACAGCAAATGAAAAAAGCCCACTGGTGGTTCAGACCAAATACTACCGAGGTTCTGTATTTCTTTTAGATCGACTCAGAGCCTTTTACCCACTAGAAAAATCCCTCAATATATTTTCTATATTTTAAAGAAAATGTTTTGATTATTTATTATAAAAGGCGGTGCCAACAAGACATTTAAAAAAGCCTCATGGATGAAATGTGTTCTCTGATTCACCGTGGGAATCCTTTTGAGTTACTGTTTAAAAAATTTGCCAACATAAACCTACAAGAAGAGGAAGAAAACGTCTTAAATCCTGTGAACGTCTGGTTGCTGAAGCTCGTCATCTGTTTCCAGAGAGAGAGGCGGTGGGGCGGGGCTGGCCGTGTGACAGAACAGGTGATATTTACGAAGGAAGGTATAAAAAAAAACATGGCAGGAATCCATTTCTGCCAATCGAGTAAACAGCAACCAGGCAGCGCTGCCTCCCTTTAACTGAAGACTGACACCTCTGCTGGCAGCCCAACACCCAGTGGCTGCAGACCAAGAACTGTGACACACACAGAGGAGCTCCCAAATACCAGATGGTGTTTCTGGATTCTGTTTCTGCTTTTTTTTCTGTTACGATCACAAAAGAGCAAGTTTGTAAAACCACAGACACACAAATCAGCAACACACACACACACACACACACACGACTCATAGCTGCATTCACTACAATTACCATGGGTATCAGCACCAGGCATGCAGATAAACTCATACTAAAACTACAGAAACAGGAGAAATCACTGCCACAAATATCAACACATCTGACAGTTATGTATCAAACACTTTACCAAAACTTTATGGCACTTTACCAAATGTGGTACCGGCTTCATTCTGCTCAGTTTCACTTCATTTTCCATTAGCGTATTTACTCTAATAGTCCCTCCTCCATGATAATAGCATCACTAAGGTCAGATCAGACCGCACAAATTTGATCAAAGACAGATAAAAAGGATAAAATTTAGATATGAAAGATAGACAAATAAATCATTATAAAGAAAAAGATATACGTATATTAATATTTAATGATTTAATCAGACCATCAGCATTAAACTTCATTTAAAAGAGCAAGTTTTACAAACATATCTGAGCCCAGTTTGTAGAGCAGGTTCGAATGCTGATGAAATAGCCCTCCATGCACTAGCAGGTCTCGGCACATGTTTGATGCATGCCTTAGCCCGGCTCTCCTATCTAAAGAACTGACCACAATAAATATGTTCCACCAGGTCAGAAAGGAAGGGGGAAAAAAGCAGCCAAAGAAAAATCATCCATTCCGGACTAGCCCCCATTAGGGCTGAGCAATTAGTTGCAAAATAAATTAAATCGCAATATGGCCTACTGCAATTTTCAAATCGCAGAGGTTGCAATATATTTTAACTTGAAATGTGCCAAAATACCAGTTTGATAAATCATTTTTTTGCAGCGGCAGAGATTTTATGCACAATATGAACTACAACACCAGTTTTGATGCTTCATTTTGGTACCCCTCCACCTCAATGCAATCTCCTGGCACTCCAAATGAGGGCATGAAATACGTTATGACTTATGCATGTTCATTTTATTCCATGCGTTCCTGTTGAGGACACTGGCTGACACATCCGTTGGTTGTCTCTGATGCAGCATGCATTTTGTTTGAGCCTCTTACATAAAGCAGTTAAACCTTTTTAGAGTTGAGCAGAGCTGAGCAGGTACCGCAGATGGAAAAGCAGTCTGCATAATTCAAAAACATGAAGCACTGCTTCTAAAGGCACTGCAACCAAGGTTATAATAGTTCTGGATTTTTCATTAGTTTTTATTTCTATTTCATTTTCACTTTCTTTGTTCGATTTCAGTTTAGTTTTTATTAGTTTTAGTTTTTTACGGACACATGAGTGCGCGTCATTTATTTTTTAAAACATATTTTTAAACAGGCTACTCTTCACTTATCATTTTATTCATTTAATGATGTTTTTTGAATAAAACTCCAGACATAAAACTACCACTGTGTGAAGTCTTAACCAATCAGATCAGACAATTTTACTCCCTTACTCTGGTGTAGGTATCAGTCAGTCTGGTTGTGTCAAAGACTAAAACTAAGGGTATTTTGTCTCCATTGTTGTTTTATTTTAGCTAGTTTTGTAAGCACACTATACAGTTTTAGTTAGTTTTCTTTTTTTGTAAAGCTTAGTTTTGATTGAGTTTCAGTTAACTAAAAAGATTTTAGAATTTTATTTTTAGTTATTTAGTTATTTTAAGTTAACTGTAACAACCTTGAAATCCTTGACAACTAATACTTAACGCTGTATTTATTGTTTATTTTCAAATCAGGAGATGCTATATTTCTGTGTGTTCAGGGCTGTTTCTTGCTAAAGGCAGACTATGAAAATGCATGGGGCCCCACAAGCCAGTAGGGGGCCCCAAGGCTGAATGTTCATTCTCATCTGAGGAGAATTTAAATTGCATTTATTTTACATGCTTAAAATAAATGTCAGAATAAAATGAGTCACCATGATAAACTGAGGGTGTTGTTGTGCAGATGTCTGCAATGTCTAAGATATTACTGTAATATTACTTAAAGGGATACTTCAACATTTTGGCAAATTCACCCATTGTCATAATTCCTATAGTCTTAGTAATAGGTCTGTTTCTTTTAGTTGGCGGTGCAAGCTGTTTCTAGATCTGGGGTTACCATTAAACCAGCTGCACCACTAACCTATGTTAGCAGATGAAATTTATGCTCTCCCTCATCAAACTCATCAAATACACAATCCAACAACTCCAAAACGCTCTCGTGGACAAGTTGTGACCTGCACATTCACCACGCTATGAAATAATAACGTATAATCATGTAACATTACGACACATGAAGCAAATACTCGTAACTATTTCTTGAGTAAACCACTGGGCGGAGTGACACAGTGCAGCAGCCATGTCTGGAGTGTAGTTCCGGCGTTGCATTTAACTTTAAAACATCTCCGTCTGGTAATGCTCCATGATTATTTCATAGCGTGGTGAATGTGCAGGTCACAACTTGTCCACGAGAGCGTTTTGGAGTTGTTGGATTGTGTATTTGATGAGTTTGATGAGGGAAAGCATAAAGTCCGTCTGCTAACGTAGGTTAGCAGTGCAGCTGGTTTAACGGTCCCTCCAGATCTAGAAAAGCTCGCACCGACAACTAAAGGAAACGGACCTATTACTAAGACTATAGGAATTATGGCAATGGGCGGATTTGCCAAAATGTTGAAGTATCTCTTTAAGTTTAATTAATTAAGTTTAGAGTGTATTTTAAAGGCCTAAAATCAACACTAGTTATGTATTAAGTGGCTAATAGATATCAGGCTCATTGCTGATTATTTTGGACTATTGTGGCCGTGGATTATTGCTAACTCAACTGAGTAAGTTGCAGTCTCCCTGTTTGCCACGTTTATTAGAATATTTATTGTGATAGTACAGTTTGCTAGGTTGAATGATCCTGCCTCCATTCCTACAGTCCAGTTAATTTTGGATGTAGTATTTTGTTTTATTCAAAAGAACCATAGTATCACAAACTGAAGTTACTGTAATGTAAACTATGCTACATATGACTGTTAGCCAGAAGAAAAAATAGGTGTACAGCATAAATAATTTAATATGAGACGTGTAGTAGATTGTGGTATGTTCGTGGATAACGTTATGGATTATGAATCTCTCCATCATAGTTTAGCAAACCAGGGACCCCCAAATAGCATCTTGCACAGGGTCCCAACAATTCTAGAAACACCCCTGTGTGTTACCTGATAGTTTCTTCATTTTGTTTTGTTTTTCTGTTTTTTTATATGTTTTACACACAAAAACCACCACTGCTGTCCACTGAATAAATAAACTGATGAAACTTGTAATGAATCATAGGTGACTTCTGTCACATTTTCCCTGTTAAACTGAAGAATGAGCTGACCTCTGACCTCTATGAAGCTTTATAACTGCTAGCATTAACATTTGAAACCCTCTGCAGCCAGGCTGTCCAGTGTCTGAAAGTTTTTAAGACAAAGTTTTTTGTGCCTTTATTTCACAAACAATTGTGTTGAAACAGACGCTCCCCAAACTTCATATGTGAAAAAAATAGGACATTTTGGTGCATTTGAAACAAAAACTGCTGTTTTATGCACGGTCAAAACGAGAACAGAGAAAGTGAGAGGCCATGAAGAAAGCAGCAGCGCCAGGCGGTGTTTGATACCGAGTCTGAACTGGCAAAGAGCCACAACAGAGCAGAGAAACAACGCTCACTTTGTTTGACACAGATCCTAAAGGTTTGGGGGGGGGGGGGGGCCGTACACCTGTCCCTCAAACATGCACACAACTTTAACCACTATACTCCAAACAGAGACCAGAGACCAGGATGTGGATTCATCCACTCCTGAAAATAGTCCCAATCTATAAACCACAGCATCGACAGAGGGAACATGGGGTCTATCAGGGACACCATCATCATCACCATCATCATCATCACTGTCCTATTGTTTCCCCTCCCAGCAGGACGTCCAACACAACCACAGAAAACAACAGCGGAGCGGCCTGAAGAAGCAGCTGTCTTGGCAGGTAGCCATCTTTCTCCAGGGAGGAACAGACAGGGAGCAGGAGGTAAAGAGGAGGAGGAGGAGGATGAAGAAGAGGAGGATGATGATTAGAGAGCTGGAAATGGATGAGGAGGAAGTTGAGAAAATGAGGACAAGACCGGAAAAAGACGGATGAATAAGGGTAAAGCAAGCAGATGAAGAGACAGAGAGAGAGAGAGTCTTTAATTCACAAAAACAAAGGAGAGAAACAATAAAGACATTTTTCTGGTTGTATAATTCACTGTTTCACACACAGACGACTCTCAGGTGAACCGCCCAGGTATATTCACAGCTGCTGAGAATTACTGCCAAACTATTTTGTAAGGATGAGGCCCTGTGATGGACTGGTGAGCAGTCCAAGACTGCTGGGACTGGTTTGGAAAAAGCAGAGTAGACAATGGATGTGTGGACATGACTGCCATGGTGTGTTCATGTAACAGAGAAATAAAGAACGTCCCTCCAATTAATTCCCTGATTGGGGTATCAGAGGTAAAATTAGTCACTTAAGATTTTCTTAAAAATAAGCAGCTTTTTCACCTTTACATGGCAGCGCTGTAGTTTAGTAACTTGTAGTTTTAAAGTGTATCTAGAATATCGTTCAATGGGGAGAGTGTTGATTATCCCTTTTCCTTCTGTAATATACTGCAGTGGTTCTCAACCCTGGGGTCGGGACCCGCTTTGGGGTTGCGAGACACTTAGAAGGGGTCTCCAGATTACCTATAAAAGTCAGTTAACACCTATTTTTGTCCATCTCAACCCTTTCCACCACTTTTTTCTGCCTGTTTTTGCCACTTCTAAACCAATTCTTGACACTTAAGCCTACTGTTGCCACTGTTGACCCATTATTGGCACTTTTAACCCAATTTTACCACTTTTTACACCCAATTTTTCCCATTTAAACCACATTTCACCATCTAACACGCCCTTTTTTGCCAGTTTAACCAATTATTGCCAATATCTGCCTTTTTTCCTTCTCAGTTAACACTTTTTCCTAGTTTATATCAATTTTCCACCCCATTTCACCAAATTTCCACCCCTTTTTGCCCATTTGAAGTGTTTTCAGCCACTTTTTAACACCCTTTTATTGCTGTTTATGCCCATTTTTGCCTTTACTTGCTATTTCAACCTCATTTTTACCACTTTTTTTTACCTAAATATGTTCTTCATGCATTCATAGCTCTTACAGAACATTTTCTAGTGAGCCCAGAACTTGGCTGACTTCCCGGGGTCTCTGAGGACAGGGTTGTCGTTTACAACAAGAAGCAACACAGTTTAGAAAAACGTTGAGAACTTTTGAACCCCACACCGTATAGACTCTTATTTTCTTCTGAAAGCTGACTATTTTGCCGTTCATTTTGCTACCCTCGCTGTCTCCGTAGCCCTTAAGGACGCTTTAGCGAGCCAAGAACTTCAAACCTTTGAGTTTCAAAGTCCAATTTGTTTTTTTCTTTTGTCTTTAGAGTCTTATAACTTTTTCATAATTCAAGTGACATTACTGTAGTGGATTTATTCTTAAAGCCCAGGTTGTCCTGAATAAAAAACGATGATAGAGCTTGACTGTGCACCACAGGGTTGCTGTTTGACAAGGTTTTTAAGAGAAAAAGTCCAGATGAGACATGATGGTGAAAAAAATGACTGTGAGCTCTACAGGTTAATAAAGTCAGTATTTTTTTGCTCCTTAAATCTAAACTCCAGGGCTTTGGACAGCTAGGCAGAGCTAATCATCTACTGTTGAACATGTGGGTGTCTAGCAGTCTGTGCCTTGTCCTCACTCTCTGTAGATGGCAGTGTTTGAGTGTTTGAACAGTTGCATGTATTGTTGCTGCTGACCACAGAAACATCCACTGTGGTTTCATCGTTGTCCTTTGGTTTAAATCTAAGGCCGCTCACGTCCATGTCAGATCAGAACCAGTGCTCCAGAATAAAAATAAGGCACAGTGCTGGTTTGAAACCCCCTCTCTCTCAGCTCTGACCCCCCTCCTCTTCTCCATCTGGACCGACTCCAGACCAGTTTGTCTGTTTTCTCACACAAAGCTCCTCCAGCTCTTCCTCCATCTCTGCAGCCAGAGAGCAAAGCCGCTGCCAAATCCAGCAGCGGGAAAGAAAAACTACTCGACTGCTGCAGCTGCACACACCCTCACCTGCTCACCGCACCGCTCATGTTTAGTGTAGAGCCCAGAAATCAGCCCTTAACTTCAGGGAAACGGATGTTTGTTGGTCTGTATGCTATGGTGAGTCAAACAGAGGAATGAGGACGGTTTGTTTATGCACTTTGAGGAAAAGTTAGAATGCCAAATACAAAGTTCTGGTACAATTTCTAGAATACGTTTGAGAAAAACGATCTGGATAGTGAGTAAAAGGTCAAGAGGTCAGTAATGGTGATGTGCATTCCTGAGAATGAAGTTTAAATATTAACAAAACATCATAAAACTAGAAAAGCACTCAGAGAGCACAGACCTCCCCCATTAGCCCTATCTCCCAATAGTACAGAATCCTTTGAAAAATTCCTGGATCCGTCCCCATGTGCCCCCCCACCACGGCATTCACCGATTACCCCCTCCCTGGTGAGGTGGAAACACGGTGGGGCAAAGCATTGGCTTCACCATGGGGGCCAACAGATGCACTGACAGTCTCACCCATGGTCTCACCAGACAACTGGAAGTCATGGCAGAGGGTGAATATTCCTCTATTCCTCCCAGCATTGTGAGTATTCTCGCTACAATTCTCTGTCTTTCTCTTTGTTATGCTCCGACTCGTCTCCTCGACCGGGCGTGCGTCTTTCAAACTCTATAAACTCCAAAACTTTGAATAGAAACACACCCAAACATGCTGTTAGGATTGAAGCTACTCATGTCTGCCCTCTCCTGGTGTAAAATGGTAACAGTGCAGACCTCCGCCTTTAGCCCTATTTCCCAATAGTACAGAATCCTTAAAAAAAATCCTAGATCTGGATCAGTCCCAAAATCTAATCAGTTCGTCCTTATGCCATTTCTGACATTTCCTGAAAATTTCATCAAAATCTGTCCATGACGTTTTGAGTTATATGACTGATTAAAAAAAAAAAAGCACCCCAATGTGTTATATGAACAGTAAATTAACGTCCTGGTTTCACTCATGTATGGAAAAGGAGCCCTCCAATGTTGCTACCTACTCACTAAGCATTCTGGGAACTCCTGCAGTGAAAACCACATAAGCCACTTTTAGCAGCTTTTCTCCCTGATTCTGAGAAATTCATCCATGAAACCAAAACATTTCTTTCCTCTGTGGTAAATACAAGTGAGCAACAGAGGTGGGCGGAGCTATACGGCAGGCCTGGTCTCTGCTTAGTGGGACCCTGGAGTTCTGGGTAAGCTACGATGTCAGAGAATAATCATGGTTCCTCACTAGTAAGGAGCACAAAACATGAATGAGATACAGCAACAGAACAGCAACTTCCTGTGGCAGTCCACCCTTCCTTAGCACAGGGGTTCTCAACCTTTTCAGCCCATGACCCCCAGAATAAAGATGCCAGAGACCTGGGACCCCCACTGTACCTGAAGGTGGCTGAACACAGTCATGCATGTTCAAGAAAGGGGGGGGGGGGGTCTTTCTGGGGGTCAGCAAAATCCTGGTCCACTGTAAAGTTAAGCGCTGGTATTTTATTTATTTATTTAACCTGAATAACTACTACTCTTATCAAAGAAACACATTTTAATTCATTTGTGTAGTAAGTAGCCCTCTTAAAAAATGTAAATCCTTTTGTTAAAAACAGAATTAAAATACATTAAAAATAGATAAAATGGGTTAAAAACAGCAAGAAATGGTGGGAAGGTGGTGAAATTGGATTTTAAACGTAGCAGAAATGGGTTAGAAATGCCAAAAATGAGATAAAAGTGGCAAAAAAAAAAAATGGCAAAAATGGGTTGGAGTGGCAAAAATGGGCATATCAAGTGGTAAAAGGGGATTCAAGAGTTGCTGAAATGGTGTTAAAGAGGCAAAAATAGGTGGAAATTTAGTCAAATGGAATGTTTGATATAAACTGGCAAAAATAGACTTAGCTGATGCAGAAAAAGTCAGAAACTGGCAAATTGTGAAATGTGGCTTAAAAAGTGGTAAAAGGGGTTAATAGTTGCAATAATGGATCAACAGAGCCAACACTAGGCAGAGTTGCAAGATTGGGGTTTAGTAGTGGCAAAAACAGGAAGAAAAATAGTGGTGGAAAGGGATAAAAATTGTCCAAAAAAAATGGGTTTTAAGTAGGGGTGCACCGATCGATCGGCCAAAATCAGTATCTGCACCGATTTCCTTAATTTTAGGAGATCGGCGAACAGCTGATCCTTGTAAATAAGATCGGTGGATAAGATCGGTTTCATATGCCTCTACCTACTAAAATGTGAAAAAGAAAGACTAAAGGAACTGATATAATTTAGTAGTTTGGACAGCAATGCTCTTAACTTTTCATTTATATTTGAGAGAACTACCTCATGTGCAGTTAAAACAACAAGTTTGTATTGTTTCACGGGTATTGTTCAATGTTATTCAACAAAATAAGATTGGAACATTGAAGGTGTATGCTGTCAGTAATAAAAAAATCGGTATCGGCCAAAATCGGAATTAGCAGGTCAGGCTTTTTAAAGATTGGTGATCGGTGATCGGCAAGAAAATTGCAATCGATGCACCCCTAGTTTTAAGTTGCAAAAATGTGTTAAAATTATTAAAACTGGTGGAAAAAGTGATAAAAACGAGTCAAAGTTTGGCATAATTGGTGTAAGTGGCAACAGTGTAATTTAAAAAATGTTCTTGGTTTTTTTAAGGCATCTGGAGACCCCGTCTCAGTGTACTCGCGACCCCAAATGGGGTCCCGACCCCAACGTTGGGAACCCCTGCCTTAGCACACTGACACCACACCGAGCTGTGCGTCACATCCTGTTACTACTTTACAAACTAAGGGATTCTCATGCTTTATAAACTGTGGGAAATATCTGATGCCATGCTAGTCCTGAACAAAAGCATATAAAACAGGGGAAGTGACAGTAAAGACATTTGTGTGTGTAGATTCTCCATATTGTACCTTTAAAACCAAGGATATAAAAAACTCTCAGAGTATCAAATATTTTGACATCCTCATACCACAAAGAACCAAGACATCTTCCAAAAACAACACTACACCTCTGACAGCTCCTTTTCTCAGATGTCTGCACTCCTAACCGTGTATTATATCCCTGAGCAGCTCAGATTTTCCTCCTACGAGTGATTTGGATACTCCAACATGAACAGAAGACTGTGACAGTGTGAAATAAAAGACTGTGTCAGCGCTCGGCGCTCTCTCAGGTCGGCCGGGTTTCCCTGCAGTCGCCTCAGGCTCAGCTTTCCCTCGCTAAGTCCAGCAGCACAGCAGCGGATATTACAGCCCCCAGAATAAAGCTCGATTATTGGACCAGAAAAAAAGAAATAAGAGAGGGAGAACAAGAAGCTGCAGAGACGAGAGTGAAAGACGGAGAATCACCGCTCAGAGCACCTGGTCAGGTCAGCCGCTGCTGTAGACGTAGATATGTTACACCAGGTCTACAAAATACTCTGAATATTTAGGACTGCAAAGACAGGACAAAAACAGGATCCTAATCCTGCAGCAAACTAAGATCTGTCCAGAAATTAACAGCTGAACAGACAAATATCAGAATGACTGAACTTTGGGTGTCATAAAACTAATAGGATCCTAAAGATGTGGGAAGGTCATCAGGTCTTTATTCGAGATTAAAGATTTTGGTTTTACTTTAAAACAAGTTCAGAGATTGGACTTTAAAAGAAAGAAAACGTAGAAAAAGCAATAATGGAAGGATGGAAAAGTAAAAATACAAAGTTTGAGGAAATCTTTCACAGTATTCTTAGATATTGCATTCACAACAACGGCCTAGACGGACAGACAGCCCAAAAGTATAATGCTTCCTGTCTCAGCAATCAGTGGGGCAAAGGCATAAAAATATGGGCTCAGTGGTGGCTTGTGCAGGAGCACAACTGAACACAACACAAGCGAGTGTCAGCGAAAAACAATCAGCTTGATCACTTCAAATCTTATTGTTGTATCCTGAAAACCCCACAAGTGATGCGGCACAGTTTTCCCAGTCAGCCCATTCCTGTTCCCTCTGTTGCATGGACAAGGAAAGAGGGAGATGACAAGGCACCAGCAGTGTCTGACAGGAGGATAATCTTGGTTTCTTTCACTTCTGTGGCTCACCAGTACAAAGCACCAGACTTCCTCTTCCCTGCGTCTATAATTAGAGTCGATGACCCTCTAGTGGTGACCCCGGGAAAAACTCTAAGGTCTGTGGGTTGAAGGATATCTACCCAAATGTTCAGCAAATCAAGAAGGAAGCTATGACAATTTCAATCCTTTACACTACAGACGTGAAGGGAAGAGCTCAGCCTCTAAACATATGCCTATTTGAAAATACTGCAAGTTTTTCTTTCTAACTTTTAAGCTTGGTCGCAACCGTGGGTTCCACCAGAATTTTATCATCTTTACTATCAAACAAGAAAGTAATAATTTAGACCACTTATATCTGCTGTACAGTGATGTAACAGCAGAACATGAGTATGAAAGAAAAGAGGAGAAGGTGGAGAAGAAGAAGAAGGGAGATAAGGGTAAGAATAAATAAAAATAAAAGACGGAAGAAAAAAATGAAATATGAATAACAGAAATGCAAATAAATATGGACAAAATAAGATAAATACGATATAAAAGGAGAAAAAAAAAATATGGGGGGAAAAAGTTAAAGGATAAGGAAAGGAAACAGAAAGGAAAGAAAAAGGATAATGAAGGAAAGAAAAGAATAGGATAGGAAAGGAAAAGGGAAGAAAAGGGAAGGAAAGGAAAAGGAAAAAAAGAAAAGGAAAGGAAAAAAAGAAATGGAGAGGAGGGGAGAGGAGAGGAAAGGAAAAGGAAAAGGGGAAAGAATGGAAATGAAAGGAAAGTAAGGAAAAGGAAATGGAAAGGAAAGGAAAGGAAATAAAAAGGAGAAGGAAAAGAAAACGGAGACGGAAATGAAAAGGAAAGGAAACACAACGAAAAGGATAAGGAAAAGGAAAAGGAAAGGAAAGGAAAAGGAGAAGGAAAAGAAAACAGAAAGGAAAGGAAAGGAAAGGAAAGGAAAGGAGAAGAAAGGAAAGGAAAAGGAGTAGGGAAGGGAAAGGAAAAGGAAAAGGAAAAGGAAACGGAATGGAAAGGAAAGGAAAGGATAGGGAAAAGAAAAGGAAAGGAAAGGAAAGGAAAGGAAAGGAAATAAAAAGGAGAAGGAAAAGGAAACGGAAACGGAAATGAAAAGGAAAGAAAACGCAACGAAAAGGATAAGGAAAAGGAAAAGGAAAGGAAAGGAAAGGAAAGGAAATAAAAAGGAGAAGGAAAAGAAAACGGAGACGGAAATGAAAAGGAAAGGAAACACAACGAAAAGGATAAGGAAAAGGAAAAGGAAAGGAAAGGAAAAGGAGAAGGAAAAGAAAACAGAAAGGAAAGGAAAGGAAAGGAAAGGAAAGGAAAGGAGAGGAAAGGAAAGGAAAAGGAGTAGGGAAGGGAAAGGAAAAGGAAAAGGAAAAGGAAACGGAAAGGAAAGGAAAGGAAAGGATAAGGAAAAGGAAAGGAGAGGAAAGGAAAGGAAAAGAAAACAGAAAGGAAAGGAAAGGAGAGGAAAGGAAAGGAAAAGGAGTAGGGAAAGGAAAGGAAAGGAGAGGAAAGGAAAGGAAAAGGAGAAGGAAAAGAAAACAGAAAGGAAAGGGAAGGAAAGGAAAGGAGAGGAAAGGAAAGGAAAAGGAGTAGGGAAGGGAAAGAAAAAGGAAAAGGAAAGGAAAAGGAAAAGGAAAAGGAAACGGAAAGGAAAGGAAAGGAAAGGATAAGGAAAAGGAAATGGAAAGGAAAGGAAAGGAAAGGAAAGGAAATAAAAAGGAGAAGGAAAAGGAAACGGAAATGAAAAGGAAAGAAAACGCAACGAAAAGGATAAGGAAAAGGAAAAGGAAAGGAAAGGAAAAGGAGTAGGGAAAGGAAAGGAAAGGAGAGTAAAGGTAAGGAAAGAACAGGAAAAAGGTAAGGAATAAAAAAAAGAAAAGAAAAAAAGAAAAGGAAAGCAAAGGTCTTATCCAAACCCATGTCTAAGAGAAGGATATGTACAGAGAAAGAAAAGACAAAGTCAGAAAAACAAAGATGGGAGTGATGAAAGGTAGAAGAAAGAAAAAGTCAAGAATGATACCAGAAAAGGAGGGAGGAAAGGATGCATGGCAGGAAAGGTAAAAGGTGAGCGGATGAGTGAGTCATGTCCGTTTGTCGGTGACAGCCTGAGACTCGCCGGGAGCTCGAAGGACTCGCCGTGTCCTCACACTTTCCACACAGCAGGAGGATGAGCGAGAGCCAGGTCGAGTGGACGGAGAGAGAGAGAGAGAGAGAGAGAGAGAGAGAGCGCTCAGGAAGTTCAAGCAGACAATTCTAATCCCCCAATTTCCTCCTCTCTAATCATCTCTACCTCGCTCATGGCCGCCTGCAAATTGGAAACATCTCCTGCACAATATGACACCAACACACACTAAAACACACACACACCAACACTAACACACATTAAAACACACACCCTTCCTGGAGGAGTGGGTGTTGACTCTGCGGTGCTGAAAAGGTAGAATGAGTGTGAAAATGTGACTCAGCTGAACGACCGATCAAACTGTGAATAACAGCAAGGACGTGTCTCTTTTTTAAAGGAGCAGTACAACATTTTCTGTGTCGTCTCCAGAGAAATAACTAGCCTAGCTTAGCACAAAGACTGGCGGCAGAGGGAAACTGCTAGCCTGGCTTGGTCATAAGGAGAAGGAACAACCCTAAATCAGCCTCATACCTGAGTGATTCACACATAAAGGTGAACAAAGGTCTGTGAGTGTATCAGAACTTCAGTATCATCCTAGAACAACATCAAACACCTTTAGCATTAGTTAAACATTAGAAAAGCTGCACCCTCCTTGGTGTGATAGGCCAAGGGGCACATATTTTTGATGGAAAAGCTAGAAAAAGGGATTTTTGAATAATATGTCCCCTTTCAGCTGCTCAGGGCTGCATTCCAGCAGATGAGGTTGCTCCTTGTTGGTCAGAGCAAACTGCACCTGGAACACGATGAAGGTGGAATATGTGGAATTTGCAGGTTGTTCTGAGAGTTTAAAAAGAGACATTTTGAGGGGGCAAGGCAGAAAGAGGGTTGAGCTGACTAATCTGATCAGAACGAAAATCTCACTGATCTCCTGTAAATCCAAATTCAGAGGCTTACAAAAAACAGAAGTGCTTCCTGGCTTAGAAACTGGTTTACCAAATCATCAACTGTACATCTTTAAAGGTCACATATAATGCAAAATACACTTCACCTTTTCAGGCTTTTCTAACAAAAAAATGTGTCCCTGTCCAAAATCCCCCCAAGAATCAGAAAACCTACCCCCCTCTTCTCTCTCTCCCCCTTTTAGAAAATGTGTGCTGAAACAAGCCATTCTCAGATTTTGCCCTCATGATGTCAAGCGGGGAGTTAGCTCCGCCCCCAGGTTCGGTTGGTCCTCCCCACTTGGAAGAAAGCCTGCCCTCCTCTCCTGATCCTCCTCTCAGCTGGCAGAGAGATCAGGAAAGCCCCATCCATTTCCTGAGAGGGGTGGAGTCAGGGGCGGAGTCACACAGCTCAGTAACATTTAAAGCCACACTCACAGAAACAGCTGGTTCAGAGCAGGGCTGAAACAGAGGAGTTTTCAGACACGCAGATATCAATACTGGAGCGTTTTTAAAGTAACAAACTTCACAGGCATGTTTTGAGGACCTCTGAGAACAATATAAACTTGTCTTAAAGGGGTAAAATATGTGACCTTTAATAATGCATCATAAAAATAATTTCAGCTGTGTTTACAAATTGTATATATATTGATAAATAATGCTTACAAACAATGAGTTAGGTATTTACTACTGCTTGAGTCATTTTTACATCCGCCAAGGAGGTCATGTGATAGGCAGGGTTAGTAAGTTTGTTAGTTTGTTTGTTAGCTACATAACTCAAAAAGTTATGGACGGATTTTGATGAAATTTTCAGGAAATGTCAGAAATGGCATAAGGAAGAACTGATTAGATTTTGGGACTGATATGGATCACCGTCTGGATCCAGGAAATTTTTTAAGGATTCTGTACTATTGGGAGATAGGGCTAATGGCGGAGGTCTGCACTATTACCACTTTACACCAGGAGATGGCGGACATGAGTAACTTCAATCCCAGCAGCATTTTTGGGTGTGTTTCTATTCAAAGTTTTGGAGTTTATAGAGTTTGAAAGACGCACGTCTGGTCGAGGAGACGAGTTGGAGCATAACAGAGAGAAAGACAGCGAGTTGTAGTGAGAATACTCACAATGCTGGGAGGAATAGAGGAATATTCACCCTCTGCCATGACTTCCAGTTCTATGGTGAGACCATGGGTGTTTCTGCCATGACAGTCCACATGTAGCGAAGCCAATGCTTTGCCTCACCGTGTCTCCACCCCACCGGGGAGGGAGTAATCTGTGAATTAGATTTTGGGAGTGATCCGGATCACCGTCTGGATCCAGGAATGTTTTTAAAGGATTCTTCACTATTGGGAGATAGGGCTGATGGCGGAGGTCTGCGCTCTCTGAGTGCTTTTCTAGTTTTTAAGGGGGTGTTGCATTAGTAGAGAGAGATATTACAAGGAAAAAATGTAAATAATTGACATAGCAGGTTTTTGTCAGTTATAGGCTCTAAATGTCAGTTTCGATTATTTTTTGAATTAATTGCCCAGCTCTACTTTAAAGTGTTTCTTGAATTATTAAGTAGGACAAGTGCATGTTGATTAGTAAATAAGTGTGAGTGCAGTCCTGATAGAGAAACTCCTGAATGTTATAAAGTCATGGTATGATAAACAGAAGCTCTAGCTTCAATACGTCAGACCCAGAAAGTAAAATAGGAAAGAATCATGAAATCCTGCAGCCCTTTTGATAGTTCATTACCCAAACCTAAGTGGCTGACAGTAGTGGACATTTTCTGTTTTTAATTCCAAAACTTGCAGGCAAACTCCTGCAGATTTGTCTTCATTATCTTTGCGTATCCACTGACACATTCATTCCTCTCCTACACGGCTGTCGCAGGAAAAGATTTTTTCATGCTTTCAGACTTTTCCATCCTATAAATCAGTGGTTCTCAAATGGTGTGGCAAGTCAAGGTGTGCCTTGGGGATCTGGCTGAACCCTGAACCCCGAGAATGGACCCTCCCCAGTCATGATTTATTGATGAGTATGTGTGTTGGATCAGTAGCAATGGTGCTAGCATCCTGGCTAACAGTCACCTCATTTGGCAAGCTATTATTGAGTTGAAATTGGTGTAAGAATTATTAACTCATGCTACTTTTTACCAAGTTAACAAATTTCTACCCATTTTGCAACTTATTTTGACAACTTAAGCTGTTTTTTTCAGCTTTTTTGCAACTTTTTAAATACTTTTGACTCATTTTTGCAACTTTTTACCCCATTTAACCCATTTTTGTTACCGTTTTGCAATTTTTTGCCTACTTTTGCTATTATTTGGACATCTTTTGACATTTTTTAAAAATCACCTTTAACCCCTTTTTAACCATCTTTTAGCAAATTTAACCCTTTTTGCCACTTTTCTGCCACTTTTAACCCATTTTTTTGCCCCTTAACTCATCGAGTGCCATTGACGTATATACACCTCATTTAAAAACCAAACCTCGAGTGCCATTGATGTATATATACGTCAAAGTGTTTTTTCGTTTTTTTTTTTGGCGGCTGGCACAAGGGGGCGCTCTTACGCTCCCTGTGAGTAATTTTTGGGCTTCTGGGATACATAGTCGGAAAACTACGGTTGGAAGTGATGGTAGATCTGGGGGTCAAAGAGCAGAGCGATTGTTACGGAGGTAATCTAAGCTAAAAGTTCTAACTTCGACGCTGGAAGAAACTTTAAACTTTTGCCTGAGAAATTGCTTACTCACTGAAACCGACACTGAACTTAACGACAGTGAATCCAGGGATCGGCGCTTTTATTGACCTGCCTCGGTCGGCAAAGAGGATAAAGAATGCACAAGGTTCCTCCCCGTGCGTTGGAGAAATAAGGCAGCCTCTCGCCAGCTGGATGCATACAGCAACAAGCAGGAGAGGACGTGGGCGTACAGGGAGGTCCTGTGGAGGCCGTCCAGTTCCAGAGTGTGAATGACAGTGACTGGAAGCATTGTTATTTATTTTACAATAAAATAACATTTGTAATACAATTTTCAGATGTCTTTTATGTCATTGAAGGCAAAATTATAACATTCAAATCATTGTTTTGCTTGACAGACTCTCTTTCACAAAAATGCATTTTTCTCAGCTTTCTAGAAAAAAAGTGGTCTTTTGGTGAAACTAGCCTCTATTCAACTTCAGATAAATCAAGAACAGAACAAGCTACAAACAAACGTTTTTTTCCATGATGTAATAGAGACATTCTTCTTTCATTTGAGCTATTTGTTTTTTTCAGAATCATAGTACAAAATATTCTGTGGGTCTTGAAAGATGACTCAAAATGGCCAAAAACGCTGGCACGAGGCACTTCCCATTTTATAAAAGGGCTGGCATTTAATGAGTTAATGCCAACTGTTAGCCATTTTTGCCTTTGACTTGCCACTTTTTGCCCAATTCTGCCATGTATTTTTCATCACTTTTAGCCAGTTTTTGCCACCTTTCAGCCACCTTTGGCCATTTTTGCCACTCCCAGTTGTCTGGGCCCCAGAAACCTCTCCCCTTTATCCCCCTTATGGGCCACCTTGACTGTTAAAAAGTCTATTTTGTATCGATTTAAATATGATGTGACTTGAGATTTTGGCTCAACCTTAGGTGTGCCTTGGGCAAAAAAAGTTTGAAAACCGCTGCTATAAATGATAGAAATAGCACTGTAAATGGAGAAAAGCTTGTGTAGACCAGGATGCTCACAATGCTTTTACACTGCGGGTCACAGTGATCAGTCCACACCCCGTTCACACACTGATGGAAAAGACTGCTGTGGAGAGGGTCCATCAGCTGATCCAGTTCATACTCATTCACATGCCGCTGACACAGCACTGGCAGCCCAGGACATCAACATCATACTGCAGGAGCAGGGGATTGAACCCCTGACCTTCTTGTAAAGAGATGACCGTCTCTATGAAGAGCATGGTATAAAAAATACTGAAGTTTTAGATTATCCTGTGGTAGAACATCACATTTAGATTGTCACAAGAGGGTTAACAGTTAAGGGTGGTATTCCTGCAAGTGCCGTGGGTTGCAGTGTGATGCAACATTACCCATAGTTCTTTGCATTCTGAAGAAATATGAAAATTTAAAAAAAGCTACTGCCACATTCTGGTATCTTCACGCCTCTCATTGTCGAGTCAAACTTTGGGGGAATCTTCAGCCTCTGTTTCCTCCCGTTCTTCCTGCTCTGCCGTGTTTCTCTCCTCCAGCGAGCTCATTAACATCGCTTTTAAACCTGTTCGTCCTCTCAGAGTCTAGATAATGAACCGGACCTCACACAGACCACAAACACAGAGCCGAGCCGAGCCGCCGCCAGCCCGCTACGATCCACTGACTCACAGAGACGAGTGTCTCTAAGCACACATTCACTGATCAGCTGATTCTCACGTATGCAAGGAGAAAGTCTCACACTTATGGCCCTCGTGTAGGCTGATGTCTTTCAAGATCTGCTCTTCTAACCAGCTGGAAAGTCAACTAAAACATGCAGCTAATGAATTCATTTATAAAGCCTCAATCTGCACAAAATCCTGACAATAAGACAGCATTTCTCTAGGCCAGAGGATCTCAACTTTCTTTCCTAAGGGCCCACAACAACGTTCAAAAGTAATCAGGACCTAAATTTGTAAAAAAAATTCACCACTCATATGTGTTTAAAAAAATACTGTTTAGACCTAGATGAATGAGCAAAGACACAGGACAAACATAAAGCAAAAGCCCTGAGAGGACATGCATGCAAACATTTCATTTTAATCTGTTTTGTTGCCAAAAAGTTTTTATATTCAAAGATAAGAGGGCAAATATGTCAGAGCATGAAAAAACCAACACTGCTGAAAGGGGCTATTTAGAAACTCAGACTGTTTTTCATATATTATATTACATTTTTTCCATAAAGGCCAATAACAGCAGAAAAACGTAATGTAGAAGGCTGACACTGACACCGAGGAGTAAACTAAAGGTCAACCCAGGATCGTTCACTATCAGTGGAGCCAGTTTGTAAACTAAACTCTCGCTAAAGCCGGTCGGAGGACAGAAAAAACATCTATTACACCTTGAAAATCTTTCAGTGTTGGTCTTCGCTCTTCTATTGACAAAGAAATATTCAGTTCTGATCAAACTGCTGCTTCAGCTTCAACCACACCAATCTCTTCACCAGCCACCATTGTTGACAGTCGGGGTGGGCGATATGGAAAAAAATCATACCACAATTGTTTTATGGCCAGATGAAATTTCTAAGACAAATTTCCAAGTTAGTGTCCAGAAAAAAACTAAATTTTCTCTGATTTTTCTCTATTTCTTCTGCACCATCCTGTTGGCCAATGTGTGTATGTGTGTATGTGTGTGTGTGTGTGTGTGTGTGTGTGTACATACAGTGCTCAACAAATGTATCAGACCACCTGTCATATCTGTCTCAGAGACCATCCAGCATCATGAAGTGCTTTAATGCGGACTCTTTCATTTTCAGTCAGCTCTCCACGATTTACCATTTTGAACAGGAATGAGGAATTTCAAACTGAATTCACCTTTTTAGACCCAGATTTGAGCCGGCTGACTGGGCTTCTCTGAGAAGTCAGAAATGAATCAAGCATAACATTCAACCACTAAAACTTATTTTTCTCTTCAGGAATGACAAATAAATAAATAATTATAATTTTACATATAAATCAAGAAATATTCATGTGCTTTACTACTTTTTCAGTGTTTTTGTAAATCAGTCAATTTGAAAATTCATGGATAACAATAATAATTCTATTTTAGCATTAAAAATATCATTTGGGTTAAAGAGCTTCTACATATTGGTGTATTAACCATTGCAGAAACATCAAAAATGATTTAGGTAATTACCAATGCTGTTAATTTAGAGCAGCTGTGGCATAAACCTTACTTTGGTTAGGGTTAGGGTGCTCTAATACATTTGTTAAGCACTGTATATATGTACATATGTAGAGGTCTTATCCCACAATATATTTAAGTTCCAAACATTTATTTTCCTGATCTATTCTGTTTTCTGGAACCAATTTCTAAATTCTCTGCAACACTTTAGAATTATTATGTGTGTCTTTGTCTGTGTTTTAAAATCTACTTTAATGTTTATTAAGCACATTTTGACACTTTGATTTGCATTTTAAAGTATATGGTCTTTAAAAAGAATCCCTGCAGCTGAAGCTTTAAACAAGTAGCCAACAAGTCACATTTACTTCAGCCTTGTCTACAGACTGACAGATAAAGAAACTATAAATATGACACACATCTGATGAATTTTTGAGACATGTGGTTATGCAGTTAAGTAGTGACTGTATGTTATTTTAACGCCATTTTGATTTTAATTTTAAAAGGTGGTGCATATGTTGATTTACTGCTCTGAATGAGGCTGTGATGATCAGTGACATAAACGTGTCACACTGGAACCTGTCTGCTGCTCACAATGACGGAGAGAAGAGGAGGAAAGGCAGGATTACGTGCTGCAGCAGTATGAATGTAGGCCAAAGACATGCATGTAAATCAATGATTTTACTGTTTAAGACATTTCGTAATAGTGATCCATGTCTGGACCTCGCGGACGTCACCGCCTCCTTCCGTAAAAAGACGCTGATGTTATAACGTTTCACCCGTGACTGCGTTATCTTGACGTTTACTTGCCAGGTGGAAAGGCTTGTAAATAACTCTGCTGTAACAACAGCAGGCTTTCTGCCTCAGACACGCTTTCCTCCGCTGACTGCGGTATGCGGTATGATAAGCTTTGTGCAGATTGTGCAAATATTTTTTTTTGCACACTGATGGCTCAGAAAACCAAGACAAAGCTTCATATAAGAGTTAGAAATCATCATGAGAACTAAATCTTAAGTTTCAGTTTCACTTTTGAAGAGCGAGTCTCCACTGTAGCAGAAGGGGAGGGAGGCGGGGAGCACCGAGCGAGAGGTAGTAGAGTTGATCCTACGATAAAACAGATTAAGCAGATCACCAACACATTCTATTTCTTCACAATCTGAAATCGTCTTATCGCGCACCCCTAGTTGACAGGCTTGCAGTCACTTCAACTTAACCACACCAGAGTTAATATCGTCGACTAAAACTATGACTAAAAATGTTCTTCGAAAGCCTTTTGTTTCATGACAAAAACTAGACTAAAACTAACAAAAAATGATCTGTGATGACTAAAACTGACAAAAACTAAAAAGGGTAGAAGTAATGCTGATTGGTCGTTCTCTGACCCTGAACAAGCGTATCAGCTTGAAGCTTTGCAAGATAGATCCGCCTGGTGGCAGACATGAAATCTGGACAAACCTTCAGATTGCAGAGGTATGCATCCGTATCAGCTTATTCTCCACATTAGCCAACATCAACACCAAACACACAGGAGAAGATCTTTCTGCAGGGACCCTCTGATCACCCTTTCTACAATGAAAGACTCTGACCAAAGCTCAACCTCATAATAATTCAGATCAAGATGCACAACATTATCAGCATGAAATAGGTACAGACAGATGTGAAACAAACAGAAAAACCCTGAATTTAGTGAATATGTTTATGAAGTGCAATGGTTAGGACCCTGAATATTAGAAACAAGAAGAGAAAAACCAACATGTAGCAGCTTAACCAGCAGGAAAAGCTATGTTTTCCTCTTCTAACTGTTTTTTTTTTAAATCTCCAGATGTTTAGACCCATCCAGCCTCATCCTCAGGGAAGCACAGCAGAGAAACACTATTTTGATCAATTAAATTACAGAGTTTTGGGACATTCGTCTCATTTCAGGACTCAGAGAGACAGAAAAATAAATCTCCTCAGAGGGATTTCAGTCAAAAAAGGGATGCATTCAACCAAACTACTTCTTCTTACACAAGACTGAGTTAAAGGAACTATTATCAGGATATATTGCATGCCTTTATTGTAAGTCATATGCAGGAGATTTAGGGCATTTTGGCCTGTATTGTACAAACTGAAGCAAACGTTCAGCTGTCCTCTAGGTCTGCAGATCTGAGTCATTCCCTGATTTTAAAACACACTGAAGTGGAAGAAGCATTCTATAATCTTATTTATGCAGTTATTTAGCTTGATTTCAGCTCGTTGTTAAACTGAATTTTAATCTAATGTGCAGAGAAAACTCCACACACACGAAGCAACAGGACAGATATGTAAATAAAGAACGTGTGTATGAGTGTGTGTTTGTGTGTGTGCAGAGAGAAAGGAAGGGGGGGGTCTGCTCACTGACAAATGGATTATGGGGCCATCACTTGTAGTGCTGCAGAAATCCCATCAGCCCCTGTGGTGAACACACACCACACACATGCACACACTCGATGCACATGCTCTCTCTCTCTTTCTCTCAAACACTCACACACACACACACACACTCACACACACACACACACACAGAGTTGTAGCCCATTATTCTTTCAGAAATGATCTTCTGCCTCCTTTTTTACCCTGAAAACCCTTTTCTGCAGGTTTTCAGTGAATTATCTTTAAAAAGTTTCCAGTTAGGTTAAACTTAATGCACATGGCATACAGAGGGTTAAACAATCTCTTCATAGTCAATCAATAAATAAACCAATCAGTCTTCATTTGTAGAACAATAATTCCAATGTATTAATGACCTATTTCATCCAATTTTAAGCAGTTTTTTGCCATTTAAATTACATATTTTTAACATAAGGAATGACTTACTTTGGTACATTTTCAGTGGGTTTTTAAATTATTGCAACTTTAAACATTCAGCCAGTTTTTATTCTTCTCATTTTTTTTATCATTTTCAGCAGGTTTAGGCTAAAAAATCACTTTTTCCCTGTCATTACCAGCAGGTTTTATTTCTTAACTACTTTCCTTTCATTTTCAGAAAACAAACTTGGTTTTAACATCATTTAGAAAGTTTTTACATGTTTTTCTTTAAACATTTAGCTGGGTTTTTCCATGTTTAAAAACATTTTTGGCAGAAAACATGAGCTTTTATCCTGTTTGGCAGGTTTTTATGCTTACCAACTACTTATTTATGATTATTTTACAAGGGTTGTTTTCATATATTTTTCCATTCTTATTTTTGTTATTATTTCCAGCAGGTTTTTTTCTGATTTAGCGATTAGATTTTCTTCTCTTATCCCCTTTGGGCATCAAGGGGAGGAATTTAAAAGTTACTTAAACACTAACTCTGATGTGTTCCTAACCTTTGTCTGTTTTTCTGTTTATTTCTACTTTATAAAGACATTCTGAGCAGAAAAAAATCAGAGAAACGCTCCTGAATGTTCTTTTCTCAGAATCGACCCTCCTGCTCTCTCTGTTGTTTAACGTGTTGTCTTTCGGTCTGTGGGTGTTTTTAACTTCACACTGTTGTTTTAAATGTACACTGAATGTTAATTTTAACAAGATCTGGTTCCAGAGCTGCAGATGAGTCGCTGAAAATTCAGAGACAATATATGCACACTGGCAGCGATTCAACCCCAGTTATGATGTGTGAATAACACCAAGATTATTGTTCTGGACGTGAGGAAGGGGGACACAAAGGGGCCGAACAAACATGTTCGATTTGTCTGAACAGTATTTATGCACAGAAGCAGAACTGAACGGTAAAGTCAGGCTCGTACTGCTCTGTTAGTGGTCTTAAAGGGCGCTTTTTACCCTGAATATCACTTCTACCCGTTCACATTCTCACACTGGCGTGGATGTAGCGTGATTATCAGCGTTAACTCAGCCCATTCATACATGAACCTACTAAAACATTCACACTGATGCAGCAGAGGGAGACTATTGGGGTGAAGTGTCTTCTACCAGCATGTGACTACAGGAGCCGGGGAACAAACCCCCCAAACCGACACTATCGCTGATTAGGGCTGAACGATTTGGGAAAATAATCTAATGGCGATTTTTTTTTACCCTATATTGCGATTAAAAACACAATTATTTCTTTTTCCTTAAACTGCTTTCTCTTCAGGCAATTTTGTCAACTTGCACCAGGGGAATGTGCAATATATTTTATAAACTGTCTACTGCAGGGAAGCCAATGCAATATTACTGGGCAGGTGAAATACTATACTCTACCTGCAAGTCTCTCTTATTCTGGGTCAATGTGGACCCTTTATTTATCTGTCTGTGTACTGCCTGTTTGTTTGTACGATGAATGCATTGATTGTGAGCAGTGCTGCACTTGTGTCCATGACAAATTTCCCCCCGGGGACAATAAAGTATATCCTTATCTTATAGTTACTCATCTCATGTATTTTCCCAAAAAAACATACAATAAATAATTCTAAACTATAATCAACAAAATATTAGATTAAATGAGGGTGGAACAATTTTGAAAAAATATCTAATTTTGATGATTTTGACTTATTTTGCAAATTGGATCTGAATTGTTGTATGAACGGGAATGATAATTTTATATTATTCTCAAGAAAATCGTACAAAAAGAAAAGGAGTTTTTATACACTACTCTAAAAATATGCCACTAGAATGATTGCATGATACATAATGCATAACGTCTCTGCTGCAAAAAAACAATTTAAACTGGTATTTTGACACAAATTTCAGGTAAAACAAATATTGCACCCTCTGCCATTTGAAAATTGCGATTTAATCTAATATGCGATTAATTGCCCAGCCCTACCGCTGATGCACAGCTGCTAAAATCATGAATTACGGGGATTTATTCTGATTTCAGAACAACTTTGCATGCTCGCAATGGTTCAGTAAAACATGGATTTTTCAGCTTCATCTCTTTTTTATTTCTATATTTCAGAAATTGAAGCAGAGAAAAATTAGAGTGAAAACTGGACAAACTCCATTCATTAAAACTACACACAGGAACAATTTAATTTTTTAAAATTTAACTGAGAAAAAAAATCCAATAAAACAGGTTGCTTCTAAATCGATAAAACCAGTGAAAACATGAAATTAAAACATTAGGAGCACTTTTCTAATAAAAGGAAACATTTAAATATGAATGAGATTAACTTTCTATTATAGCAGTGAATTAAAAAACGATCTGTTTCCCTGAAACGACCCGGCAGAAATCATCACAGCTGCTTTTTAAATTTTTAAGCAGATAATCCTCTTTGTGCTCTCAGTCTCTTTAACCTTTTTCTGCTGCTTCAGAGCCCGACGACGGCGCCGCTCAGGCTGGTTTATATTTGACTAATTACCCTGCTACGGCCACTCTGGAGGGACATCTCAATAATGTGTAAAAAATTGTTTGAAACGTGCTAAATTATTGTGGGATTTTTTTTTACTTTTAAGGGAAAAAGGAGGCTTTTTTATGTTCTTTAAAAAATCTTAACATTTCAATCTTAATATTTTTTATTTGTCGTAAATTTAAAATAAGAAATAAGGAAACTAAAAAAAACCTTGAAATTATTTTTATAGAAAATCAAGAATAATGTTTGAATTTATGCAAGCAAAAAATCCATTAAATTATCAGATTTTCCTTTCATCAGTTTTTTGGCTTCCTTCATAAAATCCAAATTTATACCAAGCTATAAAGAGTTTTTTAAATAAAAAGCAAAAATAACCTGAGCTGTAAACACAACCAAGCTGGCTAATTTCTTTATTTCTATTGTTTTAAAAATTGCACTCATAAATAAAAGCTACTCCTTTTAAAATAAAGATAAATAATTTGTACATTTTGGTGTAATAAATTAAAATAAAGAGAAATAGATTTTTTGGAAAGGATGAACTGAAACTGATCCTTCTTTTAAAAAAAGATTAGAAATGTGAAAATTTTATGGCTGTGAATTTACCAGAGTTTATTATTCGCATCTTATTTAATGCACAGCAGTCTTATGACTACAACAGTAAACTCACTTTTGGTCCATGTTGAGCTTTTTTTAAATAATCATTACAGGCGGAAATTTGTGCATAAAAATGTCATTTTCCATGGGATAATTTTACTGAACCTAAAGTGGAGCAGAAACATAAAAAAACAAAATCCAGCGATTAAAAAGTCCCTTTAATGTATAAAACTGCCAGTAATTCACATTCAGACTGTCACATGCAATACCAGGAACAAAACTCCACCGCCCACACACCTCAGACCCTCAGCAGGCAGAGGGGGAAAAGGCTCCATCATCATCATCATCATCCTCATCTGAGAGCCGCGCTCCGCCGCCCGGCTGCTGCTGCAGCGCCGGACAGTGAAAGTGTGTGAGAGTGTTTCAGGGACGGGGGGTGGTTTTGGTTTGACTGAGAGGAATTCACAAAGTTCACGGTCCTGCTACGGAGAGGATAAAGCCGCCTTTGTCTCATTAGCAACTAGGGCTGGGCAACGTATGGAGTTTTAACATATACAGATGCATTCTCAACTAAATATAGGGCAAGAAAACCTCGCTGATACTGATGAGCTGAAGTTGATTTATAGAGAAAATGAATACCAGGCTCTTATGAAGAAAGTGTTTGGGGCTCATTGATAATCTAAATGGAGAATAATCTTTTATCTAATTATTGTAATATGAGAGAATTTTTATTATCCAGTAAAAATCAAATGATTCTGAAACCTGATATCACAGATAGCCCTGAACACCAATATGAGACCACATATTGCTTTTAATGATTTAACGTTGCAGGTGGAAGCCTGCAATCTGTTAATTTGCACAAATACGTTGGCAACATTTGGAAAGGTGGGAGAACCTGCTGAGGATCTGGACGGCACTCACGCTCCCTTCTGGTTAAAAATACGACTGAAGATCATGAAGTTTTGGTGCTTTTGTTGCCATTAAAGAGGATTATTTTACTGATGCCCAGAGGGGGATTCAAGGATTACAGCAACACAAAGAAGCAAGACGGTAAACGAGAGGAAATTCAAAGAGAATAAAGAAAAACATGCAGAAAATAAAATGAGGGATAAATCAAATTGTTACAGAAAGGAGTAAAAAGTCCATACAGCAATACTATAATTATAATAATAATAATATATGAATAAACATAAATGAGATTTAATCATTTTAAAACATGTGGTACCAAGAGAAGAGATTATGCTGAAAAATACTTTATGGTTGCCAATGTTTTTGTACAAGTCCAGGAGTTTTTCTGCAGCTTCTCTGTCTTAAAAAATCGCCTTTAAATGGAAGTCTAGGACTTCAACTTTTGTTCCATATGATTAGATTTTAGCTGCACTCGTATCAAAGTTAGTAATTCTGGTAATGAGACACCCATCTGTTATTTCTCTGCAGAAAAAACATCCAAATATGATTTTTGTGGTCCATATCACCCAGCCCTATTAGCAGCAAAGCTCCTTTATTTAACTGGGACAACAGGAGAGGAACCTGCAGCACCAAAGTGTGCACCTGAACGCATCACGCTGAGAGTCCCGGCTGCCCTGAGCCGCTCCGAGCCGTGCAGAGCGAGGCCGGGTGCTGCTACAGTGTTAAATGCGAGGCTGGCAGTAATAGTGAGCCGTCCTCTAATGAACTCTCTGAGCTCTTTCATCTCTCTGCCTCATTTGAACGACTCGTCCACAAAAGACTATTGTGAGCCACCAAAACTTCCCCCGGACCCCCTCCTCGCCTCTCAGCGGAGTCACCAAACTGCCCCCGTCTGCCTGCCAGCTTCTCCCCGCTCGGCCCGAACCCCTCTCTCCCCCCCCCACCCTCCCCTCCTCTTTATTCTCACAGCCACCACAGCAGCGGTGACGGGGGTGTCAAAGGTCTGCTGGCCTCGCTGACCACGACAAGCTGCTAGATGCATCCCGAGCCCCCGCCGCGTCCCGGGACACCGCCGCCATGCCGGGCGGAGGGGGTGTTAGCTCCCTGGTGCGCCGTAATTGCCACAGCGACGGCGATGTGTCAGAGCCGGGGAGCCGAGCGCGATGTTCCGCTCTCAAACAAAGCCGGACTTTCTGTGTGTTTTCACAAAAGTTTCCTCTTAATTAGACGCAACAAGAGAGAAAGAGAGAGAGAGAGCGGAGGATGAGGAGGGGAGGCTCAGCGGCACGACAGCGAACCCCCGGCCGCGGCAGCAGACCTGAGCTGGCACCCGTCTGCTAACGGGACACCGCAGAGAGAAGGAGGGAGGGGGGCAGCGGAGACGGGACGCTGACAGATAAAAACAACAAACAGTCCGACAAATCCAGGAGCGATTTTGGAAATAAAACAGAAAACTGCTGCTTGAGAGAGCTCGCACAAGAAGAAGACGACGGAGGGAGAGAGCGAGGAGGAGGGAAGCTTCTTCTTTTGGTTGAAGAAGAAAGTCAGGAAGGAGATCAAGAAAGAAAGGAGGAAAAAAAAAAGAAAATGTGCCAACTTACCATCCACCAGGTCCTGGCTGAGATGTCGTAGCAGAGCTGCCATTTGATGGAGCCTTCCGAGGTTTTCCCTGCCATTACGCTGTCAGCAAGCTTCATCTGATGCGAGTGCGCTCACCGGAGATAAGACACCTAATTGAGAAAACATTTGCACTGGCATGTTGGGCAACATGTAGCCCGCTCCATACCATATGGAATCATGGGTAAAAAAAAAAAAAAAAAAAAAAAAAAAAAACACCTTGACAATGAACCAATCTCATGCAGACCCCGTGGCAAGGTGAGCGGCAGTCATCTGCTCAGAGAGAGAAAACACACCCCCCCTCAGCAGAACGATGAGCCTTTTTTCCGCATCGCTGTGCACCTCGGGTCGCTTCTCCCCCCCTTTTTTTTTTCCTCCTCGGGTATAATTAGGGCTTGATCTTCGTTATCACCATCCCTATCATCATCATCATCAAGTAAAAGGAGAAAAAGGCAGCCCGGGCCGAACTGAACTGACTCCAAACAACTTGTTCCGCTTTTTTATGGTGACTTTAATGGGACGGAGGCAGGTAGAGAGAGAGAGAGGGAGAGAGGGAGAGGAGGGGGGAGAGAGAGAGGGCAGAGGGCTGAAGCTGCACAGGGCGATCAGTTCTCTGTCCGGACACATGGAACTGCTTACACACTATCATGCTATGTTTTGTTTTGGCTTTTTTCATCCATTCATCCTTCCTTCCTTCCTTTCTCCCCCCTGAATCCCTCCATCCTCACCCCTCCATCCCTCCTTTAGCAGAGTGTTTTGGCATAAATACCTCCAGACCAAAAGGATCGTCCCGTGGAAGCCCGGACAGGAGAGCAGACCCCGCACACTGACCACCATCCGCCTGAAAAACACCGGTGAGTCTGTTTTAACTTCACACCTCATATTTCTGTCTGTAAAAGTTTTAAAAGTTCTTAAGAGGGAGGAAAAGCAGAGATAAAATTCTTCTGCAGAAGAAGAAATGTTGCAGAAACTTACTACAAATGCTCTGCAGAGTTATTGCTCCTTTTAGTGTAGTTTAGTATACTTGTACACAACAGGACTGTCAAAATGCAGACGTTTACTACAACAGCTCTAAAATCTTAGCGTTTAAGAACGGAGCAGCTTTAACTACAACTGCTGATGTTGTTAGGAGAGTTTATCATCATAAATGCATATTAAAGGACGGGCACAACAAACACATGAAGAAGAACAGGATAAAATGTCACTGCTTGAAAGAATGGAGCAATTTTAACAAAAACTGTTGATGATATTAAGCAGAATTATTGTCATAAATGTGCTCAAAAGGGCTGATAAAGCATGCAATGACTTAAAAAGGGCTTTTATATTCAGGCTTGTAAGAACAGAACAATTTTAACCACAACTGTAGGCATTATTGGTGCAGTTTTTTAGCACAAACTAAATTAAAGCAGTGGTTCTCTACTGGTAGGACTGACCACCTCGTGCACGAGAAACGACACAGCACTCAAATGTACCGTGCTTAACAAATGCATTAGACCACCGCCCAAAGTAAGGTTTCTGCCACAGCTGCCCTAAATTAACAGCATTGGTAATTACCAAAATCATTTTGATGTTTCTGGAATGGTTAATATACCGATATGTAGAAGCTCTTTAACCCAAATGATATTTTTAATGCCAAAATAGAATTATTATTGTTATCCATGAATTTTCAAATTTACTGATTTAATATTAATATATATATCATACATATATATATATATATATATATATATATATATATAATATGTCAAATTATATTAATATGTCAGATTATAGTTATTTACTGTCATTCCTGAAGAGAAAAATGAGTTTTAGTGGTTGAATGTTATGCTTGATTCATTTCTGACTTCTCAGAGAAGCCCAGTGAGCTGGCTCAAATTTGGGTGAATTCAGTTTGAAATTCCTCATTCCTGTTCAAAATTGTAAAATGTGGAGAGCTGACTGAAAATGAAAGAGTCCACATTAAAGCACTCATGTTGCCGGATGGTCTCTGAGGCAGATATGACAGGTGGTCTAATAAATTTGTTGAGCACTGTATTAAAGAAAAAATGTTAACAGTTTAGACATTTGGTGGATGACTGAACAAAGAGAACATTCAAACAGGCTCACTGTAGACATGCATGCATTCATTTTACTCCATTTCCAATGATAACATGTCAGGTTTGATTGTTTTCTGGAGATCTGCAGAAATAAACTCATTATCATGGGGGCATCAGGTTTGTTAACCAAGATAATGAGATAAAGAAGTCAAGATTTGAAGAAAACAAGCCTCCCATACATCACAGCCTGTTTACTACTTTTTTTTTTCAGACACACTTTTGGACCCCGACACAGCAGCTCAGAGAATTAAAGTGGGTATTAACCCTTGTGCCCTCCTCAAATTTACTACCCTCTGGACACCTTCGAGGCAAAAATGTACACGTGCAGAAAACTGCTATTAAATCAGCATACATCAGTATTTTTTTACACTTTTATTTCCATAAATCTCTTAAACGACTTCAGACCTGCTCAAAACTACCAAACATTCAATTATTTTTAAGATTTTAACCCTTTAAATGCCAGTTTGATTATTTGAAATATTTATTTTTTCAGTACAAACAACACTAGAAGTGAATTATTTTCCATATAATAAATAGTAAAAAGATGGGGCTTTGGTGCTGATAAGAGTCTTGGATGGGTCAAAGATTAGCAATAAAATTGATTTGATTGCATTAATATCTTTTATGTAATGTCAGAAATCCCCTCTTGACATTTTTGAGGCAAAAATGCCCCCATTGACTTCCATTAAAACCATTTTTATTTTAATCTCACTGTCATTGCAGTATAAAATCATGCATTCTTTAATGTCAGCATTTCAATGTGAAGAAGTTTAGTGGAATTTGACATTTTTACCGTATTCCACCAGATTCAACCATTTCCTCATTGTAGGACCATGCACCACATTCTGGTATTTTTGCCCATTACATGGAGAGTTTTTGTGTAAGTTTAAAAGGGTTAAAATTCTGAGAATTACTGAATGCTTGGTAGTTTTGAGCAGGTCTGAAGTTGTTAAAGAGATTTATGAAAAAAAAGTAGAAAAAAATATTGATGTATGCTGATCTAATAGTAGTTTATTGTACCTGTCCATTTTTGCCTCAAAGGTGTCCAGAGGATACACAATTCATTGAGACAGTATGAATGACATTTAAGAGTAAAACATGTTGGATTTCAAATATTTAACTAGGAAGAAAATTTCCTGTAAAAATTCATGCCACAAGATGTAAAATTGACAAAATGATCACAAATTTAAAAAAAAACAAAAAAAAAAAAAAGTTGAGAAAAATGGCCAAAAATGCCCGAGGAGAGCAAAAGGGACTGGCAAAACACAGACGTTATCCCCAACACCACTTAACCCATTACTGAGCAATTTTGACTAAAACTGCTCTTTAAGGTGATAAAGAATGTCATGGTTGTTATGCTTTTTTTAAGGGTTATTTATGTAAGAAATTGTGTACAATTTATGAGTAAATTATAAGAAATAAATTTGAAAATACAGCCTAAAGTAGGATATATTTACAAGAATTTGTGTCTCAGTCATGCCCTTTAAAATAATATAAAATAAAAGCTGAAGGAAGTGTTCAGTTTGACTCATTCTGTTGGATTCATGGGGGATGGAAGACCTATTTTGGCCACTTACTGCATTAAAGATTCCATCAGTGGGATCTCCGGTCAGATATATTTAATCTAACAAATACTTTAAAGAATAGAAGTACACATTCTCTGTGAGGTTAAAAAGGAAAAAAGTCTAAACGTGTGCAGCTGTGTGTTACTGAGACCTTAAACATCGAGGGCACGGCTGAAAAGAGGAGAGGGATAAAAACCAGGTGAAGAGAGGCGGGATTATTTCGGCTCTGATAAATATAATTTGGTTGCTTTTAATGCCTTTTAACTGATTTATGAAATATTCTAATGATTTCTTCATCATTAGTGAAGCCATCATTATGCACTTCAATCATTCTTTAAATTTCACTGGCACTAACGTTAGATATAGCCCTGTAAATATGGACAAAAATAGGAAACAGAACTTAAAAGTTAGTTATAGGACCATTATGACCTAAAATACACATTTGCAATATCTTAGTGCTAACCATAATTTTTGTTGTAAAAATTAAAATTAATAAATCCCTTTCAGATCAATTTAACCATTTATTTTACCAACATCTGGATCAAAATTTGCAATATCATGAAAAATCACATCCAGGATAAAAGCTGTAGAAGATGTGCTGCAAAAAAATCAAGTAAATGCCCTTAAAATTGTAAAATCACATCTTAGATTTTATTGTTGGATTATAAGGAAGTCTATGGTTGTGTATTATTTAGCATGTCTATTAGGCTGAATGATTCACAAAAATAATCTAATACAATGTTTTTCCCAAATATTTCGATTTAATATGCGATTATTCTTGGGTTAATTTTGTGTATTTTTCAACAAATTCAAGCAATAAATAATTCCATAAATAAGACCATGTGCATTAAAATATGAAATTATTTCCAAAGCAATTCATCCATAGTAGCATGAATTTGAATATGATGGTGCAACAAGCTTTAGTCCATAAAGGAGGAGGCTGGGGTGGAGGAGGTGAAGCTTAAGTCTATAAAGGAGGAGGCTGGGGTGGAGGAGGGTGAGCTTTAGTCTATAAAGGAGGAGGCTGGGGTGGAGGAGGTGAAGCTTAAGTCTATAAAGGAGGAGGCTGGGGTGGAGGAGGGTGAGCTTTGGTCTATAAAGGAGGAGGCTGGGGTGGAGGAGGTTAAGCTTTAGTCTATAAAGGAGGCTTGGTTGGAGGAGGGGAAGCTTTAGTCTATCAAGGAGGCTGGGGTGGAGGAGGTGAAGCTTTAGTCTATAAAGGAGGAGGCTGGGGTGGAGGAGGTGAAGCTTTAGTCTATAAAGGAGGAGGCTTGGGTCGAGGAGGTGAAGCTTAAGTGTATGAAGGAGGAGGCTGGGATGGAGGAGGGAGAGCTTTAGTCTATAAAGGAGGAGGCTGGGGTGGAGGAGGTGAAGCTTTAGTCTATAAAGGAGGAGGCTGGGGTGGAGGAGGTGAAGCTTTAGTCTATAAAGGAGGAGGCTGGGGTGGAGGAGGTGAAGCTTTAGTCTATAAAGGAGGAGGCTGGGGTGGAGGAGGTGAGGCTGGCACAGCTGATCACAGCTGTTTGCATAATGTTCATTAAATCTCTGCCGCTGAATTAAAAGATTTACTAAACTGTTATTTTGACACATTTCAAGTTAAAGAAGTATTGCAACTTCTGTGATTTGAAAATTGCAGCAGGCCATATTGCAATTTAATCTAATGTGCGACTAATTGCCCAGTCCTAATTTCTATCGTTACCAACAAGTTTCTTAGCATTAAGAAAATAATATTGATGTTTTTGTAGTTTCTTTCAGCCACTAAGGCAGGGGTCATCAAGTACATTTGCACAAGGGCCAGATTTAGTCTCGACAGGATCCCTGGGGGCTGGACTTTCAAATTCACAAAAATTAAATAAATATTTTGGTCTGATTGAAATATTATTGTAGTAGTATTTGTAATTTCTTTCAAAACGCAGGAAATTTTTAGTCATTACCAGCAATATCCAACCCTATTATCTATAATGGCCAGAAGGAGAACAACAGGATTCGCTGGCCCCTTAAAATCCCAGGGAATGGGCGCTCCCCAATTGTGATTTAGCATGAATATTAACCCATTTTTGATCCTTTTTGTCCCTTTTTGCCTTTAAACCAATTTTTGCAAGATTTTAACCCCTTTTGAACCACTTTTCCTGCATGTTTTATCCCCTTTGTGCCACTCTAATCTATTTTTGCTACTTTTTAACCAATTTTCATTGCATTTCTTTCAACAATTTTGCAATTTTAAAACCAATTTTTGCCACTTTTAACTATTTTTGATACTTTTTACATTTTTAACTTGAATTTTGCCATTCTTTAACCCATTTAAACCACCTTTCCTGCATGTTTTATCCCCTTTTTGCCACTTTTTTATCCATTTTTGCAACTTTTCTTCAATTTTGGCCACTTTTTAAAACCCTTTTCATCACTTTTTTCACTATTTTTGGTCATTTGTAACAATTTTTTGATACCCGTTGCCCCCATTTCCTTTTTTACCAGTTTTTTTCCAGATTTTGACCTATTTTCAAAACGTTTTCTGCCAATTTTTGTCCCCTTTGTGCCACTCCACAACCCATTTTACCACTTATCACCTATGGTGCTACTCTCTAACCTCTTTTCACCACTTTATCTGGTCATGTTTGCAGCACTTCTGCCAATCTTAACCCATTTTTTTAAAAAACTCTACTAATTATGACAGTAGATTTCTGTAAAAACAGATCAGATATGAAGCCATTCTAAAACTATTTCACTATTAATTATTTTGGGGTGGATTTAACAGCTGCAGACATTAAAAGCCAAAGGATACTCTTAAAACCAACATCTTCTTTTCCTCCTCTTCCAAATTTAATGGTCTTTCGGGGGCTGGACAGGAAGCTATGGGGGGCCTGATATGGCCCCCGGGCCACCAGTTGATGATCAGTGCGCTAAGGCAATATTTAAAGGTTAATATGTTGAAGTTTAAAAAAGGTTAGACTAATTCATTCATTTTGTGAACATTCATGCACCGTTGTTGTTCAGTGACATCTTGTTTTTACTCCACACTCAAAAGAACTTCTCTCTCACGGATTTTAAACTTACATTCATATTATTTTCTACCGTCTCTTGTTTGTGGCAGTGCAGTTGAAATTTGGATCAAGTGGAAGTCTTTTCCACACTTAGTTGTATCTTTCAGGTTGTGAACGCAGCCCAGTTTCAGAGCAAACCACAGTGTTTATTTAGTTTTGAAAGGCTTCCATAGGAAAATTTGTGGTTTTGTACCAGAGCAGAAGCATGAGAGGAGTAATGTGGTATTTATGCTTTTTTCTGTTGTTGTTTCAGGACGGATGAAGCAATGTGGCACATCTGAAGCAGCGGCGTCTCATGGTGTCACACATCTCAAACATGTCCTCTAACCTGTGAGATGATTTCACTGTTGGAGTAAAGGGGAGGGGCACGGGAGGGTGGGTGGAGGGGTAATAAAGGGCTTGGAGGGAGGTGCGGGGGGTCTGTGAAGCTCAGGTTCCTAATCAGAGGGGGAATACCTGAACCAGAGCAGAGCCGCCATCAAACAGTTCTCCCATTGTGGCGGCCAAACGGAGGAATGCGATTCAGCCGGAGATACGGAGGGATGTTCGGGTTGTTGGGGGGTAAGGTACACCAGGCCAGGAGGTGAGGAGGAGGAGGAGGAGGAGGAGGGGATACAGGAGGGATGAAGATTTGGAAGAGATCATGTGAAAACTGCACCTCATGAGGCAATGTCTTCCAGTGAAATGCCATGATGCAAAACAAGGTAACGGCAAATAAAAATGTCCCGTCAGAAACCTGGCCTTCACAAAACGTGTTTGAAACAGAATAAAAATGAGACTTTATGTTGACTACATACTAGACAATTTAGTCTGATTTGTTGCGCTCAGTAATCAGGAGTTTGTCTAAAAAGTCCTCGATCGTGTCAGGTGTGGGATGTCCGATCGGTCTGCCACCAACGCGATATCTGGTCAGTGGCAGATATCCTGTTAGTCGGTGTGCATTTACAGCTCATAAACAGCAAAAAGCAATTATCAAGTGTCGTCTAAAACTGGCCACACACTAGACCAGTGGTTTTCAACGTGTGAGGCGGGCCTCCCCTGGGGGGCGCCACAGAGCTTCAGGGGAGGGGCGGGACCATAAACCAGTAAAAAGGTGATTTGCTTTGCAAACCTCTGCTGTGCATGAAGCAAAATGGATAAACTTATAGTTACTATAGGGACTTTGGTAGAGCAGTGTTACTCAACCCATCAATCAAACTTTATTTATAAAGCACTTTTCAGACATAACATGTAACTCAAAGTGATTTACATAGACAAATAAAAACATTCCCTCAAACCCACCTACCCACCCTCACCTTCTGCTTAATATAGACAATTAAAGTCACTCAACCAAAGAGCCAGATTTAAAAAAAAAAATCTGCTAGAGCCACAATCTAAGAGGTGAAAAGTGGCCAAAACAGCTTGAAGTAGCAATAGAAATAGGTTAAAGGTGGCAAAAAATGGTCAAAAAGCAGCAAAACATGGGTGAAAAATTGAAAAATGGGGGGAATAAGTGGAAAACTGGTCAGAAAGTAGCAGAAATGACTGTGAGAAGTGACAAAAAAAGAGGTTGGAAAGTGACTTAAATGAGCAAAAAGCAGTCAAGAGTGAAAAAAATGGTCAAAAAAAGAGGAAACAAATGATATGTAATGGTAAAGCGTAGTTTAAAGGGGCAAAAAGTGGCAAAAAATTGTAAAAAAAAAATGGAAAAAAGGGATATTTAATGATGAAAGGTAGCTTAAATGGGCAAAAAGGTGAAAAAGGGCAAAAATGGGATAAAAGTGGAAAAAAATGAGGAAAAAGAGGCAAAAAGAAGTTGTAAAATGGCCAAAAAAAATTGATAATGGTTTTTTAATGGCATTATAACTGAATTAGGGGGAAAGGCAGATGTTTAAGGACATTTGCAAACCAAAATATCCAAAATATATTAATGTTAAAAATGTTTAAAGATTAGACATAAATGTTTGAAATGTTGTTTAATTTTTTTTTCAAGTTGAATCCCTTTTGTTGGTGGGGGTCCACCGAATGAATAATTTCTTCTTAGGGGGACTCACTCTCACACACTTTAAAACCCCGGATCTAGACAGTTTTAACTTTGAATTATTTTAAAAACCTGGTAAACATGGAGCCAACTTCAAACCATTTTTAACTGTGTAATCCTCTGAGCACACACACTAGAAAAATCCGCCTGACCATCAGACCACACACCACCCATGCCAACGACCTCACAGTGACACGGGATTTCACAGAATCTCGCGTGATCAAACGTGACTTTAGAGTAAAAATAAACATGGATGACCACCGATATCCTCGGCTTGCTGTTGCTCCACCACAGGCTGTCCTAGCACGCCTTACAGCTGCAGCAAAGATCAAGGATAGGAACCAGGATGAAATCCTGTCTGGAATGAAGGTGTTTGTGTGTAACTGGTATAAGAATGTAACGTCTGAATGGTGATGCTGCCTGTTCAGCTCGCTCTGATTGGTTACTGTGGGTTGTGCATTGGAGGCACTATGACCTAGAATCATAAGTATTAAGCGTGTTTGATATTTACGATTTGAAGTCTGGAAGGGTGCAACACAGCTTGGGGCAGTAAAATAATCGTGTTTACACCACGACACACCTGAGGATTATTCAGACAAATAACTGTTCGCAACAAGCCTCTACTCAGGGTTGACCCGGGAGGCAAATCTGCCTAAAACCCTGCCCTAAACTGTGGAGTATGTGGCCAGCTTTAGCCGAGTGGAATGCTGAAAAAGAAGACCAGTTAGTGGATTTAATGTTCTTTTCTTTGTTTTCACCAGGACAGCCACATGACAACGGGATCATCCTTCATGCTCGTTTTTCTTCTGAAGTCACATTTGATCCTGTGAGTTTCTGAGATCTCATGTCTGTGGAATCACCACTGTGAAGTCATTTCTTCACACAGCAGGTGTGTGGTCTCCAGGTCTGGATGGATCGTCTAGTGCAGGGGTTTTCGAAGTGTGTGAGAGTGAGCCTCCCCTAAGAAGAACTGATCCATTCTGTGGACCCCCACCCACAAAAAGGATTCAAATTGAAAAGAAAATTAAACAACAACATTTAAACATTTTTAACATTAATATATTTTGGATATTTTGATGTTCTTAAACATCTGCCTTTCCCCTTTATTCCGTTTTAAAGCCATTAAATACCCCTTTTTCATATTTTTTTGGCCATTTTACATCTTCTTTTTGCCTCTTTTTCCTCATTTTCTCCACTATTGACACATTTTTGCCCTTTTTCACCTTTTTGCCCATTTAAGCTACCTTTCATCATTAAATACCCCTTTTTTCCATTTTTTTTACTCATTTTTGCTACTTCTTTTTGTCACTTTTTCCCAATTTTACCATTTTCTCCCATTTTTTGCCCCTTTTTTAACAAATTGTGCCACTTTTCCTGCATTTAAGTTAACCATTGCCATTTAATACCACTCGTTTCCTTTTTTCCCCCAATTTTTGCTAATTTTATCCCATTTTTTGTCATTTTTTTAACAATTTTTTGCAAATTTTTGTCCATCTAAACTACCCTTTGCCATTACATACCACTTGTTTCCTCTTTTTTTTGCCAATTTTTGCCACTCTTGACTGCTTTTTGCTATTTAAATCACTTTCCAATCACTTTTTGTCACTTCTCACCCATTTCTGCTACTTTCTGACCATTTTTCCACTTTTTATCCCCATTTTCACCCATGTTTTGTGGCTTTTTGACCATTTTTGCCACCTTTAACCTATTTATATTGCTATTTCAAGCTGTTTTTGCCACTTTTCACCTCTTAGATTGTTACAAAGGTATTTTTCAACAATTTTGCTCTTTGGTTAAGTAACACTGCTCTATACTATAGTCCCTATAGTAACTCTAAGATCATCCATTTTGCTCCATGCACAGCAGAGATTTGCAAAGTAAATCACCTTTTTTCTGGTTTATGGTTCTTCGCCTCCCCTGAAGCTCTGTGACGCCCCCCAGGGGAGGCCCGCCTCACACTTTGAATCCAGAGGGACCTGGATGCATCTGCTTTTATATTTCACTGTCAGTTATTATTTTAACATGGATCATTTGTTATAAATGATTCATTAAAATCCATGTAATCTCATCGTTTGAGCTTTTAATTCTGAAAACGTGCCCAGTCCTTGTCTCCTGTATTGAACAACATAGAGACTTGCCTCTGGCAACTTAGCGGCGACGCTGACGTCTGACCAGCCAATCTCCTGTCACATATCATGTCTGTGCTCAGTGATACGTGAATTTGGATCAGAAATCCCTTCATTAAAATTAATTAACGTTATTGCTGTGCTTGTTAGTCTGAAAACTTGCACATTTTCCTCTACTTGTATTTCCTTACTTGGTGGACTTGCCTCTATCAAAATGGCAGCGACACAAAGAGAAAACAACGAAGAAGACGTTCAGTGATGTTCAAGTGACTTCTGGTATTAGATGACGAGATATGGCGGCGATTTTCCGACTTCCGGTGTGCAGTGGAGGTCCTCGAATGCATCCAGGTACTCTTGAAAGAACCAGCTGAAACTGTCCTCATGCACTCAGAAAAATGAATCATGGCATAGTTTATCTTTAAGTATTTAAATCAATTTGATTTTATTTAAATGATTAAACTTTTAGAATTTATTTATTCAAATTCCTTAAGATCAGCATAAATCTATTAATTGTGAAAACAATTATATTTAATCAGTTAAAACGTATGAATATAGTTGAAATATGACGAGCTGTGGATCAACCAAGATTCATTTAGTTAAAATATATGAGATTGGTTTCCATAAAGATTTCAGTAATCCATGCTCATCCACTCAAAACACATTGTGTTTATTGGTATTATTACATTAATCTCATTCTTAATTGTTTCATTTACATTTGAGTGAAAAATATGCTGCACATAAAGTTTACTGGCCTGTTAATGTTGAATCTAAGTCATTCAAATGGACGGACATTTTATATGCATTAGGCCTGAACACTTCTGTGAGTGTGTCTGTGCTCTCTCATGGTTAAGATGTGAAAACAGTTGAGTGCATGGGTCCACCAACCTCAAACAGGTGAAAATAAGGTAACCTTACCTGATATTACAAGGTTGTCCAGTAAAATTACAGCTGATAAGACATTTCAACATAAAATTACAGACGTGAAACATTAGTCGTACTCTGTGAATTATTAGTTTAACATATAAAAATTAAGAGTATTTTTGTTTTGTTTGGTTATTGGGTTATGCTCTAGTCACCTGAGGCGTTATACAGTAGGAAATTACATAGGTAGAGGACCAGCATGCACTTGGGTGGGCTCTGTATCACTGCAGGAGAGGCAGCAGGAGCAATGACTGTCTTTGTTCTTTTGTTTGCTTACTTGCCTTTTGGAAAATAAACAATCTTAAATGCAGATCTTTCGCATGGACAATGGACTTCTTATGCCTGCTTACACCACATCCACGTGGAGCATCTTTAGCCTTTTGTTTATATTGTATAAAGTTTATTTATCCTTTATATATGTTTGATTTTGAACTAATTGCCACTACAGTTGGCACCAGCCAAGCTAACTTTACTTTCCTTGGAAGGTGGAGTACATTTTTCCTTTGCACACTGTGTTACTTATTCAGGAAAAGTCAGCCTAAATGATTTGACCTTAGTGAGGGATCAAGTGTAATGGCAGCCTTATGTGTGCTAGAAACTTTATAGAGGAATCCAAACCCCTTTAACAGGTAAATATCAGTGTAGTTCTTGTAACTGATCGTTAAATAATTATCTGTAAATCAACCAACTATCGCGTTTGTGTAGCTCACCTAAAAGAGGAGTTTCCAGATGTTCTGAGGTGAAGTGTTAGCGATGCCTTTTGTTTCCAGCAGTCGCTCTCTCCTTCATGCCATCCTCTCTTTCCCACGTCGCCTCTGTTTGTAGCTTTCACTATCAAAAGAGACAAACATTTTAGGAATGTTTACACTGACCTGAAAAGACTATTTTAGCACTTCAAATAAAAAAGTGGACTTGAACTTAGCTGTAATAACTACTGAAATAACTCAGGTCAGCTTTGGAAACTAAATTAAGCGCTTAGCAAACACAAAATTTAAAAGGCTGACCTCAAACAATAACTGTTAACTCAATAACACAGTAGCAATGCAAGCGACCAAAAATAAAGGTAGGCTAAGTGTTTCAAGTGTTAAAAGCAGTCATCAGTCCGTGTGAATTTGACTGAACAGTATCCACAAGAAACAGAAACTGTACAAGCTGATACGCTGATACGCTACGTTAGCTGCCAAGAACAAAACAGCTGATACTTAAAACTACACAATAAGATGGTAGTGTCACAATTTCAACTAATAGGTCAATCAAACACTACTGTAATAACTACTAAAATCACCCTTTGTCTGAATATGCTTAAGCTCAACAGTTTATATGCTAAATTAAACTGTTAGAATATGAAATATATCACATATGCCCAAAGTACAGTTGTCAAGATTATTATCAAAAATAAGTACACTTTACAAAAATAACTATAAATCGAAGACAAACTGAAGCATAAAAACAAACTTCTAACAAACAAACCTTCCTGGTAGAGGATCCCCAAACATACAGTGCTTAGCAAATGTATTAGACCACCCTAACCCTAACCACAGTCAGGTTTCTGCCACAGCTGCCCTAAATTAACAGCATTGGTAATTACCAAAATCATTTTGATGTTTCTGCAATGGTTAATACACCAATATGTAGAAGCTCTTTAACCCAAATGATATTTTTAATGCTAAAATAGAATTATTATTGTTATTCATGAATTTTCAAATTGACTGATTTACAAAAAAAAGAAAAAATAGTAAAGCACATGAATATTTCTTGATTAATATGTCAGATTATAGTTATTTACTGTCATTCCTGAGGAGAAAACTGAGTTTTAGTGCTTGAATGTTATGCTTGATTCATTTCTGACTTCTCAGAGAAGCCCAGTGAGCCGACTCAAATTTAGATGAATTCAGTTTGAAATTCCTCATTCCTGTTCAAAATGGTAAAACGTGGAGAGCTGACTGAAAATGAAAGAGTCCGCGTTAAAGCACTTCATGATGCTGGATGGTCTCTGAGACAGATATGACAGGTGACAGGTGAAACACTGTAGCTTTGATTATATTTATTTAACTATTTACACCTTTTTTTCTTTTAAATTTCAAGTTAAGTTTTATGCCACTCACTCTTAGATGCACATTTAAAAAAATACTTTTGTTAGAAAACCTGTGTTATGTGCAATAATCAGCGTTTATGCTAAACAAGTTTTCTTTCATTTAACAGATCCATCGTCTCATTAGTCTGTTAGCATTGCTCTTGAATGAAGCAAAGGTGGGTAATTTTAAACAGGCTGAACATAAAATATTTCTCACTAGATTACTCCACTAATCCATAGAATAGTCACAAAACATATTAACTTTTAACCTAAATCATCGAAATAGCTACGAAATGGCTAGGTTTACTGTTGAACTTCACGACAGCGACCAAAATAAACTCTTAGCTAGTTTAAAGTATTTTTCTAACAGCTGAATTAAATAATAATGTCATGTATAGTAGCTAGGATGGAAACAAAACAGCTAAAATGTAAACTTACATAAACTTACACCTGCTAGCTTACTTAGCAAAGCAACTTTAGCTAAAATAAATAGCTAACACTTTTCAGACAGAAAGACAAAAGGCTAGCTCATAGTCTTTATAGCTAAAGATAATATGACTCCATCTTAGTGTACTAGTTTTATTTTTATTTACTTACTTATTTATTTTTGCTAAAAGAAACCAAATCTAGCCAAAACTATCAAACCTATACAGTTAAAGCAGACCTTGAACCATTAGCTAAATTAGCAGTTAGCTCACCTTACTGCACCTGTACGAACTTTATAGTTTAAAAAAAACAGCTAACGCCAGAAATAAGACTTTTACTTAAATGCGATATAACCATTTTAACTCATGGTCTGTGTGGCCTTAGCTGAGATGCTGTGCTTAAATCTAAGCTAAAGGAAATGAAAGCTAGCTAAACTGAAATGTTCGCTGTTGGCTAATGAACAGTTGGCTAGCAGAGCTCAACTGCTAGCCGTTAGCGAAGCGGCGCTGCGGCAAAGACAGCTCAGTAACGGAAAATTCGCCCGTTAGCTAGCAGAATTTAGCTTCAAGAAAAACTAATAATATTGAACTCAGCTCTAAATTAACCCTGTGAAACATACATGCATTATTTCAGTCCTTTATACTGCTATAATCACAGACACATGAGCAGCAGACTGGAACACTGGTGCCCATGAATGAATGAAGGCTCTTCAGTCAGCCGCTCTAAATCTCCGTCTTTGGTGAGGAAATGTAAGTCCGTATCCTTCCTCCAGAAATGTCAGCAACAGTTTGAGCTTAAAACATCCATGCAGGTTCTCTGAGCAGCTGTCTGTGGCTCTGAGAGCTTTAAAAACAAGAAAGAGCAATAAATACTCTACCTGATCCAAAAAGTCACACCATGTTCATTTTCTGCAGCCTAACACCTGCAGAGCCTTTTTAAAATGCATGTATTTCATTTCAATATTTCATTACACCAACACATTTAATGTTGCAAATAATGTCTTTAAAGTAAAATCCATTTTATAAAGCTAGTTAAAAGAGGGGAATGTACGGATGGGGTTATTTCTTTCAGAGAAAAACAACATTAAACCTCTAAGATATATATTGATCAAGTGTATTACATTGTGATGTATGTATTTGTTGGATTAGTCAAGGAATAAATGCCAAATTAGACAAAAGTATCAATAAAGTTTCAATTTTATAATTATCTTAATTTTTATATATGCCAGTATTTCATACTCTTTATTTTTACAGGTCATCCAAAAGTGCAGAATTGCATTACTTATGACACAAAGTGATTTTAAAAAATAAAAAACATGCGTGGTGATATTCTTCACTGCTTGTGAAAAAGAGCATTAATAATAAATGTGATTTTAAAGCTTATGTGTAAATAAATGTAATGATTGCTGCTGAGAAACACATGCTGCTCCTCAGGACATCAGCTCCCAGTAGGAGGCAGTGTTGTTTTCTGGGTTTTATCTCCTATTTTATCTTGAACAGTAAGGTTAATTTAAAGCTGCACAGATTTTTCTTTTTTACTCTTTTGACTCAGTTGTATTTCACATGAAGTTTCCACTCACCTGCACCAGTGACCGACTCCTCCTGCTGTCCTGTTGTGATCCTGTTGTTGTTAAAACAAAAATAAAAGGAGAAGAGTGAAGATCTGCAAGTGTGACACTTTTTTATTGCAAAGTGAAATGCTGAAATAAATAACACTTAATAAATCCAGGTGAAGATTGGAGATGACAGTCAGATGTGAGATCTTAAGCTGTCCACACTTTTTTGTTTTGATTTTAAACTTTGTTGTAGAGTAGGGATGTGCAATATTACCAGCATGATAACAGTATCAGCAAAAATCCTCTTAAAAGTCTGTATTGATAGATTTCTGCAGATAAATCTGTCTATATGAGCTGTAAATATATAGTTAGAGGCGTTTTAGATTGGACCGTCAGATATACGTACATCAGCTGAGGTCTGTTTCTTTATTCATAATCATTTCTCACGCTTTAAAGCAGTGGTGGACTCAGGCCCCGTTTACACGACAACGTTTTTCTTTGTTTTCCATTTTCGTTTCCAAACGGTTCCACATTCGGACGGCAACGTTTTCAAAACGATCTCTGTTCACACGAGACTGCGGGAAACACCAAAAACGATGTGTACATGCCAGGCCAGTAGATGGCGGTGGGATTTTCATTCCTGCACCAGATTCTGACTCGACTCATACGCCCTTCGACGGCGTATGGGTCGAGTCAGAATCTGGTGCAGGCACGAAATACGTCTCCGCTGATCCAAGTGATGGTGAAGTAAATCAACACTTTGTTGGAGAAGTTCAGTTAAATTCAAAAGAGCGAGGAGCACCAACAGTTCACTGGTGTCGGCCATCTTTGTTTTGTTTTGGGCTTCCCTTCCGCGCATGCATTTTAAGCCTACTCGCGAATGGATATTTACTGCAGCTGCAGTGTGCATGTCCATTTTCAGAAAGTGCCGGTTTCCCTGTTTACACGGAGACGGGGGCATTTTGACAAACGACAAACTTGACAATCACGTGGCTCTGGAGCCACATGTGGCTCTTTAATTTCTTCATTTTAAACATCATTCCCCCAGAAAACCTTAGAAAAGGGAAACTTTACCACTTTTTTCCTACTTTTTTCCCATTTTTTTGCCACATCTTATTGCCAATTTTCCCAATTTTTTGCCACTTTAATCCAGTTTTGCCCCTTTTTTTTGCCACTTTTTGACCATTTAAGCTACCTTTTGCCATTAAATACTCCTTGTTCCCATTTTTTTTTTTGCCCATTTTTGTCACTCGACTGCTTTTTCCCCAATTTAGTCACTTTTCACTCATTTTTTGCCACTTTTTGAACCATTTTTTCCACCTGTAACTCATTTTCGCCCCTTCTCAACCATTTTTGCTACTTTCTGACCATTTTTGCCACCAATGATTATTTTTATTGCTACTTCAAGCCATTTTTGTCGCTTTCACCTCTTAGATTGTGGCTCTTGCAGAGGTATTATTCAACTATTTGGCTCTTTGGTTGAGTAGGGTTGAGTAACGCTGCTGTAGAGCATTTATGAGGTCAGACACTGATGTTGGACCAGAAGACCTGGATCACTATCTCCAGAATGTCTTGGTCTGCTGAAGCATTAAGACTGGCCTTAACCAGAGATAAGGGGTCTAGCCCAGACCCTGAAGTCCCGGATCCTGCTCTGTGATTTTATGAGTTTCTGTTGTTCCTAAACTATTCAACTTTCTAATAATATCACTGACAGCTGACTGTGGAAAATCCAGCAAAGATTTGATTTCACCAACTGTCCCATTGGATAGGTGATGATTTTATACACCTGTGGGTCTGACTAAAACACCTGAAATCACTCATTAACAGGTGTGGACAGGTGTATTTGGACTGCTGTTTAAAACTCCTGATGAGCTTTTCAATAATGAGTCTAATTAGCGCACTAAGCTTCATTTGAACACTAGAACTATCATCTGACAGGTAAATGCATCCAAGAGGTTTTGAAATGCTGGAAGGTAAAGTCATAAACTACAGCTGTGGTTCTCAAACGGTGTGGCCCCACGTCGAGGTGTGCCTTGGAAATTTCTATTTTATGCCACTTCTAGCCTATTTTTGCCACTGTTTTGACAATTTCATCATGTTTTTGCAAATCCAAACCATTTAAGCCACATTTTTAAACATTTTTGCATACTTTTGCTATTGATTAGTCATTTTTTTGCCAATTTTTCATCATTTTTAACCACTTTTTGCCAATTTTAACCCATTTTTGCCACCTTTCTGTGCCACATTTTTGCAAAATTTTTCCACTATTGCTATTGTTTTGTCTTTTGTTGCTAATTTTTCATAACTTTTAACCCATTTGTGCCACGTTTTTGCCCACTTTTGCCACATTTCGAAAAACAATCATTTTAGCCATTTTTTTTTTGCCACTTTTTGCCGATGTCTGGCCACTTGTTTCCCAACTTTCCACATCAACATATTTCTTGTCTCTTTTCACAATCATTCAGTTCTCCTCAACTAAAGTTGTCTCCATATCTTCTACTTCATTTTCCAGCATCCTGATGTTTCTGCACATTATGACCCAGCTATGAAGCTGACTTTACTTTCCTACTCCTTTATTTGAGTGTCTCTATCTATATTGTTAACATTGCTAATAAAAGGTCATTCTGTTTTAATGGGAAAGCATTTTTAAGAAGGCTTTATCGTACCAAGGCATAAATAAAAAAACAGATTTTTGTTGCTGTGATTCGAACGTTTATTATTTGGGTTAAATATAGTAGTTATCACAGTTTAACTTAACACTAGATCATGGTTTTGCTGACCTCCATGATCCCTCAGTTGGCTGTGCACCAGAAAGTTCTCCCCATTATCCCCCCTTATGGGCAGTCTTGAATGTCATTACTGAGAGAGTCTATTTTGCATCGGTATGAACATGGTACCTTAGGTGTGCCTTGGGCACTGAACTACAGTATATGAGGCCAAGGTAGGCAATCGTAGGCCGAACATTTCTACATCCATCAGCTATGATCCCTACACTTTTGAAAAAATGATTTTTACCACAGGTGAACTGTAGAGAGGAGCTGATCCAGATCCCTAATGACTTAGTCCTGCAGACTTCCTCCTACAGCAGACATGTCTCAGAGACTCTGCAGGAGCTACATGTGCCGGATCCACCTGGCCACATCCGGCCTTCTTTCACAAGAGTCCTGAAAATGTGTTTGTCCTTCTATGAAAACTATTTATACTCTCCCTCAATATTTGACTGAATTATTATATTCATAAATCATAAGAACAAACACGAGAGGAGATTTAAACAAACATGGCTGACAGCTGAGCTCAAACAGGATCCCGTCAGCAGAACGAGCATCGACACGTTTCTCCAATTTATCCCTAAAATCCAATAAGTCTCCTGAATAAGTGCTTATTCTGCTTCCTTCCTCTGGCAGAGCAGAGAGAGAAGAAAAGAGCTGATTGTCAACATCTGTTCTGCCTTTCCTCGCTCTTTGTGCAGCACGCCGGCGCCCCTGGGCGTCACAGCAGCAGCAGCAGCACCCTGCCACCCAGTGCTGCACCCGCCCGCCCGCCTGCTCGTCCCGCTGAAGCTCAGTGAAGCCAAAGCGTCCATATGAAGACGCATTAGCGGGGACGTCCCACCAGCTGTCCTTCCACCGCCGCAGTCACCACATCAGCCATATTAAATGACCTCCTGTGCACTCTGCTGTTCACGCCGTCTCCCGTGTATTCTCCTCTTGTTCTCCTCTCCTTTTAAATGTTTATCACTGCAGCATCTGCACTTGCAGAACATTAGAGGATGGCTCAAACGGAGCGTTTGACCAAAGCCAGGAGGGCCGTGCTCCAAACACCAGTGTTTGTTTTGCTGCATTTTTCCCCTCGTCCTGATTGCTGTCAGATGATTTTCTGTTCCAGGTGTTTGGGAGATAAAAAACACACATCCTGCTTTATTTCTGCTGCTGTCAGCCTTTATATCATACTCAGGGTGAAGTGTAAATAGGCCAAATGATTTTACAATCCACAACAGGAACACATTACTGTTCATGGCAGAGAAGAAACCAGGACCATGTGACTGAATGTAGCAGTGAGTGAGATAATAAAACACTCATTCAGGCTAATTAAGCTGCACCGATGGGTTTACTACAGTCAGACTATCAGACCTGCACCAGCCAGAGAGTAGGAACGTCAAATCTTCACTCTAGGTCAGGGGGCCAAATCTGGCCCGTGGTACAGTTGTCCCTGGTCCACCAGATCCTATCATACTTTTATTATAGCTGGTCCACCAGATCCTGTCATACTTTTATTATAACTGGTCCACCAGATCCTGTCATACTTTTATTATAACTGGTCCACCAGATCCTGTCATACTTTTATTATAACTGGTCCACCAGATCCTATCATACTTTTATTATAACTGTCCCACTGATCTGCAGATGTCCTCCAGTTTAAACATGCAAACCTAAGCCCTGATGATTTAAAATATCCTTATTCTGTCATAAAAAAAAGAAAAAAGTTAAAATAATTAGATAAAAGGTCAGAATGTGGGGAAAAAAATCATATTTTTGATTTGCATCTCAGTTATCAGGAAAAGTTATGTTTTTGACTTTTTATTTTATTTTTGACCTTTTTGATCCTCAATTTTAAAATTTAAGTTATATTTTGACCTTTTAACTCACAATTTTATTTTTTCTCTCAATTTTTGACTCACTTTTTTAGCTCCTTACTTTGCCTTTAATCTCATAATTTGGCCTTTATATCCTAAATTTTATATTTTAAAGAGGCTCGATGTAAGATTTTTGCTATAAACCTTTTTTTTAACCATTTTTGCCACTTTTCATCCAAATAAGCTACCTTTTCCTATTACATATTGTTTCCTTTTTCCACAAATTTTTGCCTCTTCTTTTTGCCATTTTTTTGCCCATTTTTGCCCCTTTTCACCATTTTGTGCCACTTTTTGGCCATTTAGGCTACCTTCTCCTATTAATAACCCCTTGTTTCCTATTTTTTGCTCATTTTTCAACTTCTTTTTGACAGTCTTTCCCATTTCTAGCACGTTTTCCCCCCATTTTTCCACGTTTGTAACCATTTTTGTCACTTTTTGTCCAAATAAGTTACCTTTTCCCATTAAATACCATTTGTTTCCTTTTTTGCCAATTTTTTGCCTCTTCTTTTTGACACTTTTTTGCCCATTTTTGTCCTTTTTCATCATTTTTTGTCACATTTTGCCCATTAAAGCTACCCTTTCCTATTACATACCCCTTTATTCCTTTTTTGCCAATTTTTGCAACTTCTTTTTGACACTTTTTCCCATTTCTAGCACTTCTTTCCCAGTTTTGCCCCATTTTTTTAACCATTTTTTGCCACTTTTCATCTAAATAAGCTACCTTTTCCCATTGGATACCAGCTGTTTCCTTTTTTCCCCAATTTCTGCCTCTTCTTTCTGCCACTTTTTTGCCCATTAAATACAACTTGTTTCCTTGCCCATTTTTTCCACCATTTTGTGCCACTTTTTGCCCATTAAAGCTACCTTTTTCTATTACATACCACTTGTTTCCTATTTTTTTGCCCATTTTGCCACTTTTGACTGCTTTTTGCCCATTTTAGTCACTTTTCACTAATTTCTTTGAAACGTATTTGCCACTTTTAACCATTTTTCACCACCTGTAACTCATTTTATTGTCACTTCTCACTCATTTTTGTTAATATCTGACCCTTTTCCCACTTTTTCTCCTCACTTTCTCCCCTTTTCACTCATTTTTGCTGCATTTTGACCATTTTTGCAACCTTTAACTTATTGTTATTGTTACTTCAGGCTGTTTCTGCCAGATCGTGGCTCTTCCAAAGGTATTCTTTAACCGTTTGGCTCTTTGGTCTAGTAGGGTCGAGTAACTCTGGTCTATGGTCTCACTTTCTTAAGAGTTGACAACCATCCAGAATGCATCCAGCCTTAACAGAACAAGTTTGAATGACAATAAGAAAAGTCGACCAGAAAATCTGCAGAGTAAAAAAGAGAATGGAAACAGAGACTTTATAAAGTAAAATCATAAAAATATCCTGTTATCAGCCTAAATCTAACCTAAACAGCCTTCTGCAGACAAACAGAGGTATGTACAGATTTTTCCCGTGTCTGAGGATGCTAATGTGGAGCTGCTGGACACGTGTGCTGACGATTAGAAACACACTGCTGATCATGGAAGCATCTGGAATTACAGAGCAGAAGAAACAAATCAAGAGAAATAATGACTTCATTGTTCTCCTGCAGAGAGAAAGTGAAGATGAAAACATGGGACAGCTGTGCACGCTGCTGTTTAACCAGGAAACCCAAACTAAACCGCTAAAACACCAAAACTGAGGGCAGAGATCGTCTGTCTGAGACCGCCATGAGGAAAGGACTGATATCAGTGCACTAGTTCTTATGAAATTACAGAAGCCATCCCCCCTAACCCTAATAACTGGATGTTCCATTATTGGCAGCAACAACTGAAGCAAGCGTCTGTGATAACTGTCAGTAAGTCTTTCTCATCTCTGTGGAGGAATGTTGTCCCATTCTTCTCTGCAGGATTGTTGAAATTCAGCCACATTGGAGGTTTTTGCAGCATGAACAGCCTGTTAAAGGTCATGCCACAGCATCTCAGTCAGATCTAAATCCAGACTTGGACTAGACCACTCCAGAACCTTCATTTAGTTTTTAGTCCATTCAGAGGTGGACTTGCTGGTGTGTTTTGGATCATGGTCCTGCTCCGTAACCCAAGTGTGCTTGATGTTGAGGTCATGAACTGATGGTTGGACATTCCCCTTTAGAATTTTCTGCTAGAGAGCAGAATTCATGGTTCTAGTGGTCCAGGTCCTGGTCCAGACCATCACACTGCCACCACCATGTCTGACTGTTGGTATGAGGGAATGTCAACCTTTGAAGATGATGTCATCCTTTGAAGATAATGTCAACCTTTGAAGATGATGTCATCCTTTGAAGATGATGTCATCCCTTGAAGATGATGTCATCCTTTGAAGATAATGTAATCCTTTGAAGATGATGTCATCCTTTGCAGATGATGTAATCCTTTGAAGATAATGGCAACCTTTGAAGATGATGTCATCCTTTGAAGATAATGTCATCCTTTTAAGATGATGTCATCCTTTGAAGATGATGTCATCCTTTGAAGATGATGTCATCCTTTGAAGATGATGTCATCCTTTGAAGATAATGACATCCTTTGAAGATGATGTCATCCTTTGAAGATAATGTCAACCTTTGAAGATGACGTCATCCTTTGAAGATGATGTCAAAACATAAAAGGGCTTAAAGATGACATCATCAATGACAAATGATGGAATGTTCGAATGTGAGGTCTTTGTTTCCATTTTTGCTGAATAGTCGGCCGTAGTTGTTAACTTTTTTATAACTGGGTGAACCTTATGCTTCAAGAAAGTTCCTCTTCTGTCTGGTCAGTCCTCAGAATATTTCCCAGAAGTCTTGGGGATCATCAGGATGTTTTTAGTCAAATGTGAGATGAGCCTTTGTGTTCTTTTTGCTCAGCGGTGGTTTTGACCTTGGAACTCTCCCATGATGCCGTTCTTGCCCAGTCTCTTTCTGATTGTTGAATCATGAACTCTGACCTTAACTGAGTCAGTGAGGCCTGCAGGTCTTTAGATGTTCTTCTGGGACCTCCTAGATGAGTCGTCCATGCACGCTTAGAGTCATTTTGGTAGGCCGGACACTCCTGGGAAGGTTCCCCGCTGTTCACAGTTTTCCCCTGTTGTGGGTAATGGCTCTCACTGTGGTTGTCTGGAGTCCCAAAGCCTTAGAAATGTCTCTGTAATCCTTTCAGACTGATAGATGTCAGTGACTTTGTTTCTCTTCTGTTCTTGAATTCTTTAGATGGTTTCATGATGTGTTGGAGATCTTTTAGCCTGCTTCACTGTCAGACAGGTTCTAGTTAAGGGGTTTCTGGATCCAGCAGGTCTGACAGTAATCAGATGTGGGTGTGGAGAGTCACAGAGCTGCCTGACAAACCCAGAGACTGGGCCCTCGCCACTTATGATGTATGAGTGTTGTATCGGTAGCGTTGGTGCCAGCATCCTGGCTAACGCCTCATTTTGGAGCTGAAAAGCGTAATATTTCTGGGTTGAACACTATAATTGTTTAGTCCTGCCACTTTTTAAACAAACTGTCATCATTTTTTTTCAACCAGTCCTCCTTGTGGAAACACTGGTATGGGTGTCTTTTATAAATAGGGAGGTATGTTGTTTGTCCGTTGATTGTTTTTTTAAATTTTTGTTTGTTTGTTTTTAATACTGCTTTTATGTATGTATTTGTTGTTGTTTTTTTTATGGACTTACATGTCTGCCAATAAAGATGATGATGATGATGATGATGATGATGAAGAACTTCCATATTTTTGCCATTTTCAACCATTTTGCCCTTTTTCCACTTTTTCCCACTTTGCCCCTTTTGTGCCACTTTTAACATCTTTTTGCAAGCTTTAAACCACTTCTTATCACCACAACTAACCCATTTTACCACTTTTCAATAATTTTTCCCTTTTTTTTTTTTTTTTGCCAGTTTTAGCTCTTTTCCCCCTGTTGTTCCCTCTTTGATTCAAGTTTTCTGAAAATTTTTTTAACCAATCTTAGACACATTGTTTTGCCATTCTTTTCCACTTCCTCAATCCCATCTTGCCACTTTCAGAGGTGATTTTCACAAAGTACAGGGATGAAAAGGGTCTTCAACGGACACTGGGAGTCTAATATTCACTTTTTTGTTCATTATGGTGATGATAATAGTGGTAACTAGAATGATCGTCTGAGGCGGCAGACCCAGGTCAAAGCAGCGCCACCGAGGAACTCACGCTCCCATTGATTACTATGGTGTTCAAAATTCAAAGTGCGAGAAAAACTGAACGGGTGTGTGGATCATCACCAAAATCTAATCGATTCTTCCCCGTCACTATACCAATATAGTATAAATATTCCCTCAAAGTTTGGTGAAGATCCAACTTTCTATTCTCGAGTTATCTTGTACACAAACAAACAAAGAAACAAACAAAGATACGGAACCCTGTACATAACAGCCTGCTGATTTCATAATGAATGAATAATGAATTTCTATTTTAGCCACACTCTTTGGCATTTGAATCAAAATTTTGTCACTTTTTTATGATTTTTAACCCATTTTTGCCACTTATTAGTAGTTTAAACCATGTTTTCAGACTTTTTAATTTCTTTTACCACTTTGAACTAATTTTAAACCTGCCCTTTTTTACCTTTTTGAAGTACTTTTTGCCCCTTTTTACCACTTTTATTCCATTTTATCACTTGTCTGCCATTTTTATCTCCTTTTCTCCACTTTGAAACTATGATTACCACAACTGGAGCCCAGTAGAGCCACTATTTTTGGCTCTTTCAAACCCTTTTGTTACTTTTTGGCCACTTTTAACCAATGTTAGCCATATTTTTGCCACTTTCAGCTAACTTTAGCCACTTCTGGTCCTTTTCTTTTTTTTTTTTTCTTTGCCACTTTCAACAAAGTTTTGCTTTTTTTTTTTTTTTTTTAACAAAATTTAGCCTTCTTTGCCACATTAAACTATTTTATTTTTTATTTCTATTTATTTCTGCCCCCATTTTACCTATTTTTTTTAACCACTTTTAACCACTGTTAGCCAAATTTTTTGCCACTTTCAGGTAATTTTAGCAACTTTTGGTCATTTTCTTCTTTTTCTTTGCCACTTTCAACTAAGTTTTGCCATTTTTTTTCTTTACCAAATTTAGCCTCTTTTCTGCAACATTAAACCAAGTTTTAAAAAAAAAGTTTCATATTTCTGCCCCCATTTTACCCATTTTAGTCACTTAAAACCAAGTTTTCTGGTTTATATATATATTTTTTTACCACTTCTTACCCGTTTTCTCCACGTCACTTTTTTATTCCTCATTTCATAATTATTAATTTATTTTGCACAAAGGTTTTCCCAGTTTCTTTGACTTCACTGTCTGGCATCCTGACATCTGATGCTACTTTCCTATTGGTTCAGCTCAGGGTGCCCGTCCACCTTCCACTCATTACCTAAAAAAGGTACTTCTGTTTTAATAAAAGGGGATTATTTAAGGACGGATTATTATTGGGGTTAGAAATTAAATTTGTTATCACAGCTTCATTAAAAATGGATCATGACTTTGCTGACCCCTAATGGCTGGCCTTGGTTTTACATGATGTATTCTTGAACAGCTGGGCCTGTGACTGAGCTCAAACTTCTCATTGAGCTGATAAATTCTGGTGAACCCTGATCCAAGGCATTTATTCATGTACCATATTTGACTTTATTGACCAATAGGAGAGCAGTTTTAAGATTTCTAAACCCAGCAGTGGTCCAATAGGAGCTCTGAGGAGGGAGTGTCACTGCTGAGACTCTGAGGAATAAAATGAACCATGAGGTTAATTTATTCTGCTGGATCGTCTCCACACAGCACAGCTGACACCGTCACTGTACAACCAGCTGCTATCTATACACTCCTGCTCTGTGTGTGTGTGTGTGTGTGTGTGTGTGCTGTCCAAACATATTGAACGGTGAACGCCAAGGCAGCCACGGCGCCCAGAGGGCCAGCAGACAGCATGGACCAGTGTGTGAGTGTGTGCGGCGGTTTGAGCGTTAGCCATGAGCGCCATCTGCCTCTCGGTCCCTCTGCGCCAACATGTTCGGTCAGAGCGCTCATCACCGAGTTTGGACGCGGTTGTGAAGCTCGGCTCGCTGTTTTCAGAAGATGTTTGTGTTTTTTTTTTTAATCCTTCCACAAACAGCGGACCATCAGGATGAAGCGTTACAGTACGACCATTTATCTGCTGCTTTACAGGAAGAGTTTTACCTCCTGAACAAGAAATCTACCCCCGTTTTAAACGGGCAACACCAGAGAGCATCAAAAACTAAATCAGCTTCTATACTCAATAAATAATGACAATCTGTGATTTAAAACAAGAGACTGCATAAATATTCTCCCCTTTAAAGTGACTGGCCTAATTCAGCAGAGGTCCAGACAGTCTGGAAGGTCAGTATTCCTGGCTACCATTACACCATGAAGACAAAAAAACACTCACAACACAAAGGTTATTGAATAGTTAATAGTCAGGTGATGGAGACAAAACATCTCCAAGTCTCTGAACATCCCCCAGAGTTCAGTTAAATCCATCATGAAGAAATGAAGGAATATGTCACATGTGTAAATCTGCCTAGATCAGACCATCCTCACAAACTGAGTGGGCGTGCAAGAAGGAGACTAGTGAGAGAGGACACCAAGACACCTATGACTACTCTGAAGGAGTTCCAAGCTTCAGCAGCTGAGATGGAGAGACTCTGCAGACAACAACTGTTGGCCGGGTTCTTCACCAGTCAGAGCTTTATGGGAGAGTGGCAAAGAGAAAGACACTGTTGAAGAAAACTCAGATTCAATCTGGACTAGAGTTCACCAGAAGGACTGTGGGAGACTCCATGGTCAAGAGCTTTGAGACCATCAGACAAGACGCCAAACACTGACATCACCACAAACACACCATCCCCACTGTGGAGCACGCTCGTGGCAGCATCATGCTGTGGGGATGCTTCTCAGCAGCATCGTGCTGTGGGGATGCTTCTCAGCAGCTGGCCCTGGAAGGGTTGTAAAGGTAGAAGGTAAAATGACTATGGCAATCCTGGAGGACAATCTTAGTCAGTCAGCCAGAGAATTACAGCTTGGGAGTCAAAGCCCAGACCTCAATTCAGTAGTGCACGAGTGTCAAACTGCACCACGGGGCCAAATCCGGCCCGTGGTGCAGTTATACCGGCCCACCAGATCTTATGATATTTTTATTCTAACTGGCCCACCAGTATGAGCTCTGCAGATTTCCTCCAGTATAAAAATGTAAACTTAACCTGGATGATTTATAACATCCTTGTTGAGTCATAAAAATTAGAAAAAGTAAACAGTAAAAAAGAATTAATAATAAGTCAGGAACGTGGGGCAGAAATTAGTTAAGCATCTCACAGTTATGACTAAAAGTTATGGTTTTGACTTTTCATCTCATAATTAAACCTTTTAATTAATAATTTAAAATTTTAGATCCTATTTAGACCTTTTAAACTCATGATTTTGACTTTCTTGTTTTGACCTTTTTCAACTCCTAACTTTAAATTTTATCTCATTTTTTAGCCTTAAAATGCATGATTTTTTAATTTTATTTGATATTTTGACATTTGAAACTCATGATTTTGATGTTTATCTCATATTTTGACTGTAAAAAATTAAAATTTTGAATTTTATCTCAGTTTTTGACTTTTAAAATTTATGGTTTCAATATTATATCTCACATTTTGCCTTTTAAAAACATTATTTTGATTTTAAATGTTGTGTTTTTATCTTTAAACTTATAAGTTTGACTTTTTATTTCAGATTTTGACTTTTTAACTTATCATTTATCATCAGTGCCAAGTTTTTTACCCCCATAATTCATTTCTGGCTAAAATAAGGTTGACCTTTTATGATTAAATATGGACCCTGTTAGACCCTCAGGTTAGACCCAAGTCCAGAATCCGGCCCCTGCTGAGATTGAGTTTGACACCCCATCAGTAGAGGATTAGTGTCCGGACTTGAAAAGGGCTGTTCACACCTGGTCCCTGTGCACGCTGGCAGAGCTTGAGCAGTTTATCAGAGAAGAATGGAGTAAAAACAGAGTCCAGATGTTTAAGCTTGACTTACGTAAGTTTGGTAGTTTGGTTTGGTAGATTTTCTACAAATTAAAGGAGTGCATGTTTTATTATTTTTGTTGCCCCTATAATAGTGTCGATATTTCCTAAATGTTCATTGCATTGTTCATTAATTTCCTCTAAAAAGTGAATTAACCAGGACAGGAGAAAGTGAAAGTTCATCACCACAGAAAGCTGCAGAAAAAGAGTTGAGCTACAACTCTCAAACTTTGTAATCACGTTATATAAAATGACAGGAGTTAGACGGAGGTCACGGACAGGAAAAGGTCAGAAAGCGGCGCTCTGACGTGTTGCTGTTTTGCGTCCTGAGGAACAAATGTCAGCGTCCACCTGACAGATATGTTAATAACACACAAACACCGCCATGTTCAGATTAATGAGCACTTCCATGTGTGTCCTCTTCGCTTTCGCTCCCCTCAGACGACTCCGCACGCCGCCCTTGAAGGCTATTTATACCCTGCGACCTTTAGCCGTGTCGTAATGGATTATCAGAAGGCACTCATCAGTTCTGCCGGCTGAGGGCTGACGGTCACGTTGGCACCGAACATGAAAGTTTTGGAGTGATTTGTTCGGCGCTTTTCCTGATAAAAACCATGGAGGCAGAGCGGTTCCCTCCAAAAAGGCCCCGAAGACAGCAGAACGGCAGCCAAATGACGCGGAGGCACACGCCCGATGCCAAAAGCGTCGCTGTTCCTCGCCTAAAACAAGATATTGTGCGGTTTGTGTTGGCATTTGAGTGGACAGGCGGGGCTGGTAGCCAGAGAGACCCCGGCTGTGCTGATGTCCATCTTGGCACATCACAGCCGATCATGAAGAGCGGCCGTGAGTGGCAGCCAAGCCTGTCATCCTCATGTCCTCCGACAGCCAGGATCCGCCCACTCACTCACAAACCCCCCACCCTGCTAGAGACCCCCCAACCCCCCTCTAAAGCACACAGACCTGCCTCTAAAAACTCTCAGACCTCCACTGAGCCAACATGGCTGCTCTGCTTTCAAACCAACGCAGCGCTCACCAGCACGAACGCCTGCAGAGTTTAGACAGAGAGGAGACACAGCTGTAGGTCTATGCTGCATGAGCCTGCTGAAATTTAAACTTTTAAAGTTACGTGACAACATTTAAAGGAACAGTGCGTCAACTTTTAGACTGAAATGTCTAAATAAAAAACATCTGGTGAAATGGGAAGAAAAGTCGATATAAACTGGCAGAATAGTGCTAACTGAGAAAGAAAAAATAGGTAGATATTGGCAGAAATTGGTCAAACTGGCAAATATGGGCATATCAGATAGTGAAATGTGTTTAAAAATGGGAAAAAATGGGCATAAACAGTGTTAAAATGGGGTTAATAGTGGAAGAAATGGGTCAACAGAGGCTAATCGGTTTAGAAGTGGCAAAAACAGGCAAAAAAAAGTGGTGAAAAGGGTTAAAAATGGCAAAAATGTGTTAAAATTTGTGGGAAAATGATGAAAACTGGTTAAAATTTGTCAGAAGTGGTGCAAAGTGGCAACAAAATATTCTTCTTTTTTTTTTTTTCAGGGGATCTGGAGATCCCCTCTTAGTGTCTTGCGACCCCAAAGGGGTCACTGACCTCAAGGTTGAGAACCTCTGTTTAAAGGTGCATTAGAAAAACGTGGACTCTGCAGGTTTTGCACTCCTGCTTGTTTTCAGTCTGAGAGACTGGATACCGGACCGGCTCAGTCCTCAGCGTCGGTCTGAAGGACAGTGGGACATTATCAGAGACATTTAAAGGTCAAATGTCACATTTGTGACTGACTTCCACTTCTGTCAGAGAACATGCTAACATGCTACAAGCCTGAGCGTCCTTCTCTGAGTCTTTGAAAGACCCGGCTGCCGTGCTTTAGAGGCGCTCAGAGATCACGAGACATCAAGTGAAAGCCCCTTCAGTCAATATTGATCGAGTTCTCTGAGGTTCTTACCCTCTCAGGCCGGAGCGGCCTCTCTGGCTGAGACTCGGCGTCTGGCAGCTCGCCGGCCGTCCTGGCAGCGCCGCAGCGTTTCTCCAGCCAGCGTGGAGGATCTTCAGCCAGCAGCAGCGCAGCAAACACTTCTGCAGAGTTCCTCTGCTGAGAGGGGGGCTAGCACTCTTCAAGAGGACAGAGATCAGCAGCCTGATCATCAAACACCTGGAGAGAATCAGCACGCCAACGAGGTGCTCAGAGCAATCAAGAACCTCCACGCATCTCAGACGCCATGCCGAGAGCTGAACACGACGCCAGAACAGCAGATAGAGAATGTTCTGCTCTGTGCTGGTTTAGGCCAGCGTTATTCAGCATGTGGCTCTTTTATGTCTTATTTGAAATATTATTCTTTTAAACTTTGACCTCAGAAATGTATCATTGCATTTACCAGTTTGTTTCCCACACTGACACAGTAGGTTTCAATGGTCAGACTGAATTATCAACCTTTACTTTTCCCTTTTCTTACATTTTTGCCACTTTGAATCCATTCCTGCTGCTGTTAGCCCATTTTTACCACTTCTTTTAGCCACTTTTCAAACATTTTTTGCCACATCTATCCCATTTTTGCCTGTTTTCATCAGTTTAAGCCACTTTTATCCTGCTTCTTTGCAATTTTTCACCCATTTAAGCAACTTCTTGCCATTAAATGCCACTTTCCCCCCACTTTCCCACCTTTTTACAGCTTTTTTGCCCACTTCAGTCACCTTTCACTCATTTTTGGCGGCTTTATGACTACCTGTGACTCAGTTTTTTGTGACTTTGCACCCATTTTTGCACTTTTCACCCAATTTTCTCCATTGTATGCCTAATTTGCCCCCCCCCCATTTTTCGCCACTTTGAATCCATTCCTGCTGCTGTTAGCCCATTTTTACCACTACTTTTAGCCACTTTTCAAATATTTTTTGCCTCATTTATCCCATTTTTGCCTGTTTTCATCAGTTTTAGCCATGTTTTTCCTGCTTCTATGCAATTTTCCTTGTTTTAAGCTTCCTTTTGCCATTAAATGCCACTTTTACCCCATTTTCCCAGCTTTTTACAGCTTTTTTGCCACTTTTTGACCATTTTTGCCACTTGCAACTCATTTTAGGTCACTCCTCGCCCATTTTTGCCACCTTTCTCTCAGTGTTTACCACTTTTTGACCATATTTTCTGGGGGGGGCTGAGTAATATTCTTTCTGGGGGCCCAGAATCCCTAGCTACGCCCCTGCAAATGATAGTTAAAGCTGGATCATGGAGAGAAGAAGGATCCAGAAACAACATGGTCCGTCTTCTCTGGATCAAAGCTCATTTAACATGGACTGAGGAAACATGGAAAACCGTTCTGTGGTCAGAGGAGACATGGAAAACTGTTCTGTGGTCAGAGGAGACATGGAAAACTGTTCTGTGGTCAGAGGAGACATGGAAAACTGTTCTGTGGTCAGAGGAAACATGGAAAACTGTTCTGTGGTCAGAGGGAACATGGAAAACTGTTCTGTGGTCAGAGGAGACATGGAAAACTGTTCTGTGGTCAGAGGAAACATGGAAAACTGTTCTGTGGTCAGAGGGAACCACAGACGCCGTGTCCTGCGGACTAAAGAGGAGAGGGAGCATCCAGCTTGTTCTCCTGGCTCAGGTCTAAAGCCTGCATCTCTGATGGTATGGGGTTAGTGCCTATGGCGTGGGCAGCTCTAACATCTGTGACCACGGACATTGATGGTTTGTTATTTTAAAGTACGGCCTCTTCCTCCCTGCTGTAATGTGGAGGGTCTATGATTTGGAGGCTGGTCTGAGGGGGGTGTGTACGGTCAACTATGTGGGTTTGGCTGAAAGCTGGATCTAAGATTTCCCCTCCTCCGTATAAAGCCTCCTTTGTTGTGACTGCAGATTAGAGACTGGAACTGAAGTTCACAAAATACCCGCTCTCCCCCGAGTGGGCTGCCTGAAAGCTCACTTTTATTCCTCCTACCTTTGAAATCTTCCTCTCCGGGCAGCTTCAGCCGCCGGCTTCGGCTGCCGGCTTTCATCTGCTGATTCGGTGGAAGGCGGCGGCTCGCACTCCAACACCTGAATTAGCCCGTCCATCTCGACGACAATGCTGCCAGACCTTCTTTGATATAGGATCGGCTGCCTGACGTGATAGGAAATCTTTAGCTGAGATTTGGGCTGAGAAACCAAAAGACCAACCCAGTGTTTGGTTTCCTCCAGCCTAGATGACCTTCACAGTGAAGTTATACGGCCCACGTTGCTTCTGGGGTAAGGAGCTTCGATCCGCTCACATTTCTGTCACACTGAGCCTAAACATAGCCAGACATTAAGGTCGTCTAGTACCACATTAGCTAAAATTAGCAGGATGGCATTGCTGCAGATGCTAAGCATCACTAAGGTTAGCCACAGAATGAAGCTGGGGCTGTTTTTATGCTAGCTTCTCCCCTTTTTTGCCACTTTTCTCCCAGTGTTTGCCGCTGTTTGACCCTTTTTGCCATATTTTTTGTGACTTTTCAACCACTTGCATCACTTTTATCCTGCTTTTTGCAATTTTTTTGCCACTTCTTGCCAAATCAAGCTGCCGTTTGCCTTTGACTGCCTCTTTTTGTCCATTTCTTCACCTTGTTGCTGATTTTTGCCCATTAAAGTCCACTTTCACCCATTTTTTGGCCACATTTTAACCATTTTTGTCACATGTAACTCATTTTTTGGTCACTCCTCGCCCTTTTTTGCCACTTTTCTCTCAGTGTTTGCCGCTGTTTGACCATTTTTGCCACCTTAAACGTATTATAACTGGCATCTTTTACTACTTAGATTGTGGCTCTTTGGTTGAGCAGGGTTGACTAACACTGCGTTAGACTCTGTTAAAGATGGAGGTTAAAAATGGTATAGAGAAATTTCCTCCGTCTATGTAAAGAAATCTTCATTCCACATTTGATGACTGAAGCTATCGTCACGTCTAGCTTCAGCTCAGAAATGCATACAGATTTATTTTGTGACTTTCTGAGTAAAACTGTCGCTGAGAATAAAAAGGTGTCAGAATGAGGCCGGGAGCCGGCCCGCTGCTCAGAGTAGCAGCTCCTTCCAGAATTAGAGCTCCCCGCTGATGAATGAAGACATTAATTGAAAATGTTCCCGATAGGAGATCCCAACGTGCCGCCCGAGACACTGGTGGAAGAAAAATGAGACGCTGGGAGGAAAGATGGAGGACAGAGGAGGGGGAGGACAGGGACACAAAGGACAACGTGGGGATGGGAGGCAAGCCCTCAGACCGTCCTGTCAAGGTTCTGCCTCACATAAGAAACATATCTGATTTATTCATCACTCTTAAGACTGCAGCTAGAGTCCAACATCAAACCCTGATCCCCTAAAGTTCCTTCCTGTTCCTGTTTTGACTCCTGGATGCTGATGGTCGAGGCAGGGGTCGTCGTTTAGGATCGTCCGTCTTCAAACTCCCCTTAATCTCTGCATGGATGTCCTCTCTGTAAATGATGCACATGGAACCAAACTGTGCTGAAGTTAGACTCACGGCAGAGACTCTGGCACACAGAGATGAGCTAGGAAGGCTGTGATTGGCTCTCCAGGGACTCTCCTGTAGTTTCCAGATTCTTCTTTAAGTCTAGCCCCTTTAAAGTTGAGTATTTTCCTCCTAGTTGATGTAAAAGTGTAGCTTCTCTTCACGTGTCTGCCAGCTTCTTCAAACGGCGTTGCCCCCACTTTAATCTCCCTCTCTCACCTACAGCGGCGTCTGCATGTAAATCCAACAGAAACGCCGTGTTTATCATGCTGATTTTTCATGTTACAAGCTGGAACGTGCCACATCGCTGATTCATTTTCATATTCCTGCCCTCCAACCCTGTATTTTAAAGAAGTCGGCCTGAGCCGCGGCGCTCTCGTGCGGTCGTTCCGCCTGACTGCGGGCTGTGATCTCTGGATGCCACCGGGCCGTCCGTTTATTTCTCAGGGAAGCAGCCCGGCCCGCCACCCCCCCTCCTCCTCTTTTACTGCTGTTTAACATAATTAATGTGATCGGCCCACAGCGAGCCTCAGTGCGCCCGAGCCTGCTGCCACCGGGAATCACATCGCCGTGCTAAGCAGCTTCACGCCAGAGAGGAGGAGGCCGCCGCCGCCAGACGAAGAGAAACACAGACCTGACTGCATCAGAGAGCAGGCTGGTGCGGAGGCCGTTCTCATGGAAATAAGGGACTAAAATGTTTGAACTTGGATGATTCTCCACGGCAGAGAGGCCGTCCTCGAACACGAGCCGGGATTGATGAAGCTCTGCTCTCCGGGGGTTAGTCTTCTACACGCTGCAGAAAAATCAAACTACACTCATTTAAAAAGACTCTGACTTTAGCTAACTCCGGACCGATCAGTCTCTGCAAGAAATCACAAAGTCACTATCAAAACCACCAACACAAATCCAACCAATCCTTGAAAGTTCTTCACGGTGTTGCAACCAAGACCAAGTCTGGCCAGTCATCTTAAAGTCCTGGTCCAGCACATTTATGTCCTTACATCCTTGTTTTTTTTAAAGATTTATTTTGGGCATTTTGGTGTGTTTACTTGATAGAGGAGGACAGTGGATAGAGTCAGAAACAGGGACAAGAGCGGGGGAGAGACATGCAGTAAAGGGCCTCAGGGTGGATTCGAACCCGGGCCGTCCACATACATGGGGCGTGCCTTAAACCACTAGTCCACCTGCACCCCATGCCTTTGCATCCTTGTTTCTTTGGTCCACAGCGTCTGTGGTTTCCTCTGACCACAGAACAGTTTTCCATGTCTCCTCTGACCACAGAACAGTTTTCCATGTCTCCTCTGACCACAGAACAGTTTTCCATGTTTCCTCAGTCCATGTTAAATGAGCTTTGGTCCAGAGAAGACGGTGGTGTTTCTGGATCCTGTTCACATATGGCTTCTTCTCTCCATGATCCAGCTTTAACTGTCATTGGTGGATGGCACGGCCAACTGTGTTGACAGACGATGATCCTGAGCCAATCAAAAGATCAGAACACGATAATAAAAATAGAAAAATAATAGTTTTAAAGAGCAAATATATGAGGAGAAAGTTGAAATCATGAGTTTGAAAGGTCAAAATATCAGATCAAATTTGAAATCAAGAGTTTAAAAGTCAAAAAATGACTTAAAATTTTAAATTGTGAGTCTGATAGGTCAAATATGGGATTAAAAAGACAAAAATTAGGAGTTATAAATGTCAAAATATGAGCTAGAATTCAAAATGATGACTTAAAAGTTAAAATTATAACATCAATTCAAAATTTGGAGTGCAAAAGGTCAAAATACGATATAAAAGTACAAATTATTCATTCAAAATGTCAAAATATGAAAAAAAATTTAAATCATATTTTAAAAAGTCAAATATGGGATTAAAACGCCAAAGTAAGGAGTTGAAAAGGTCAAAGAATGAAATGAAAAGTCAAAATCATAAGTTTGAGTCGTAATCTTCAGATGCAAAATTGAAAATATGAAATAAAACACATACTAATTTCTTTCCCCACATTTTGAGTTTTTATGAAATCTCTTTACTTTTTCAGATTTTTATGGTTTAGCAAGAATATTTTGAATAATCAGGGTGAAGTTTACATTTTTATACTGGAGGAAAGCTGCAGACCTCATACTGGTGGACCAGTTAGAATACAGACATGATACGATATGGAGTTTGACACCCGTGGTCTAAAAGGTCAAAATGTGGGATTAAAAATCAAAGTTAGGAGTTGAAAAGGTCCAAATATGACATTAAATTCAGATCTGTGAATTTAAAAGGTTGAAATTGGATATAAAAAGTCAAAATTGTGAATTTTAAAGGTCAAAATCTGAAATAAAAAGTCAAACATTTGATTGTGAGATGCAAAATTGGAAATATGAAATGAAAACAACTTGAATCTTCTCTACATTCTTGACTTTTTATCCAAAGACTTTTACTCTTTACTTTTTCACCTTTCAAGGTCAAGTTTACATTTTTATACTGTAGTAAATCTGCAGACCTCATACAGGCGGGACATTTACAATAGAAATATGATAGGATACATGATCGGATACAACAGCACCACAGGCAGGATTTGACCCCTGTCCTACAGGGACGGTCAAATCCACCACGGGATAGAAAAACATCCGATCACAGGCAGAGACCTCGAGCAGAACCAGAATCATGGGTGGACAGAAAAGGACGACGGTAACCTCCTTTGATAGTCCCTGACTCTAAGATAAATGTCAGATTTCCATAATGGTTTCCAGCGTTGGCTGAGCTTTAACTGGAGCTCTTTATACGGCGTGATCCTGCTTTCTCCACTTCTGCAGTGATTTATTGGCACCAGGACAGGATTTATGAGAAACAAGAGCGGATTGGTGCTGAAATGTGCACGTTTGACTTTTTTAATAAGGAAAGACAAATCTGACATTAGTTAATAGATGTCCAGGGTTTCCAGGGAAAAATGACCACCTTACTTCATCAAATCAGGTTATTTTAAACTTTTATTTTTGCTTTAATGTAGCCTGATCATGTGGCGTTCAACCAAACTATTTGGAGTGGAGTTGTCATGACTCCTAAGTTTTAAACTTTGGTAAAAATCCAATAATACTGATGTTTGCTTCATAACAACGACATAAGTAGAAGTCCTAGACGGACAGTTCAGGAATTTTCTTGATTTTTGTTTTCACAAATTCCAGGCAAAATGTGAAATTGTGCAAAAATGTTGGCAAACATCAGGAATACTGTTGACATAAAACATTCTGCAGAATTTTGCATGTCATTTTGTCAAAGCCTTAGTTCTGTTACTCTGTTCCTGATTATTAAATAAACTGATTGAGTCTTTAGTTATCATTTGACATCATAATAATGGCATTTATCTGTGAACAGCAGCTACACAGACACTTCTTTGAATACTTCTAAGGATCCCTGATGGTCAGTGAAAATGAAAATGAAGTATTTAATGTACAGCATGTGAGAAAAGCCTTGTAAAGCCAAAATAAAGAGTCCAGTGTGATGTAGACCAGGAGGAGGACTGAGGTCTGAGTCCCAGCAGCAGCAGCGGAGGAGCGTTGGAGCCTGGAGTCGGACATCTGCTGGGGGGTTGGTCAACATATGTTTCTGCCGCGCTGCCTTCCCACAAAGACCACAGTCTGATGGCCCTCCAACAGAAAAAAAAAAACATAAAATACGGTAGACTGAAGTGTAACCGTACTTTCTGCAGAGCTTAAATGATGGAGGGGCTGCAGACTCCACCACGGCTACAGCTCAGATTCTCTGCAGGTCTTCTTTCAGCAGAAAGCTGCAGACTCCACTCAGACACGAAAGCATTTACACCTTTCTAGTTTCTTATATTTTTACATTTTTGTCTCACTTGAATGTTTGTAATCCTCAAACGTATTAGACAAATATAACCTGAGCTAAGACAAAAGTCAGACTTTAAAGCAGTGATACTCAACATGTGGCTCTTTACTGTCTTCTTTTTGCCCATTTTAGCCACTTCTTATTGCCAGTTTTATCCCATTTTTGCTCGTTTTCACCACTTTTCACCAATTTAAGCCACCTGTTGCCATTAAATACCCCTTTTATCCCACTTTTTTGCCCATTTTTGCCACTCTTCACTCATTTTTTTCCACATTTGGACCATTTTATGTCATCTTTAACTAATTTCTTTGAAAAGTGGTAAAAATTCATTTAAAAATGCAAAATTGTTTGTAAAGTGGTAAAAAAATGTGCAGAAAAAGTGATGAAATGGGTTCAAATGTAGCATGACCGTCCGCCTCTATCGCTCCCTATCTTACTAAAAGCCGGATAAATTCTTAAAACGCTGGCTGAGTCCTTTAGATATTGACCAGTACATCTGTAATAACCCAGTGCATGAATGTTCCCTGTTTTATTTGAACCAGAAAGCAAATAAACTAATTTATCGTATTAAATGAGACAGATTCCTGCAGAAAACAACAGGAAGCATCCTCCGTTTTTGTCTTTTTTATACAGGAAATAAAAACATGTCTACTGAAGAAGTCTGTGAGCGTTTCCTCTCCAAAGTAGGGCAGAGTCAGGCCGAGGCTTCTGTCGGAGAAAAGAGATTTTAAAGCAGAGATGCAGGAGGAACATGCAGTGACGTGTGCCACTGAAGCGTTGCCATCTGCAGCCTGCTGGCGCGCTCTTGGCATCGTGTCCGTCAGCCTTCCCCGTTCCCAGCGAGCGCAGATTAACAGACAAGCTGAGCAGTCTGGCAGCCACGGCCGGCCCCCTCCCCGCTCCTCCGATAGAGAATGATCCCAGCGCTCTGCAGGCCGCGATACCGCAGCTCCTCCAACAAAACAGCTTTTCACACCCAAACACCCAGAGGAGGACACCGGCGTCCTAACATCGCCGCGGCACAGAGAAGGAGCGTCTCCAGCCGCCTCCCCGCTGCCAGAGAGCGGCGGCCGATCCAACCCTCTGCAGGCCTTTTTGTACCTCTTCATCTTTATCTCTGCTCTCCTGCTGCTCACGAGCCTGTCACCTCTCCAGAGTTAGACCGGCTCAGGAAACCTTCAGCTCTAACAGAGAGGAGGAGGAGGAGGAGGAGGAGAGAGCTGCGTCCGACGGTCAGTGGACTGAAAACAAAGCTTGGCTCGGCCCGGGATGCCTGGCTCCATCTTCGTGGTCTCGATCCCCCCGGGTCAAAGGGGTCGGTTGGGGGTGACGGAGGCTGAGCCGGAGCTGGCTGTGACAAGGTGGGCTGGGAGTGGTCTTCATTACAGCCTGGCTCTGATCCTTCTCTGCCTCCAGAACTGAAATCTGATCCTGCAACTGTTCTGACCATCAGCCAGGTTTTATTTGGAACATGAAGTGAAGCTGCGAGGCCGCATTTTATTACACAGAAACCAGGGGGAGTCTGGGAACTCAGATAATGATGCTCTGTTCCTTTAAATTTGTAAAATGGCCCTTTAGAAGACCAAAACATCCTCAATGCATGCTGGGTAATCTCCTCTGTCAAAACTAGGAGTGTATGCAGAGAGGAAATGTCAAATCTAGCCAAACGTTTCAGTCTGAACTGGCATGTAGAGGTCTGAGTGCCAGAATCAAGGTGTCAGAGAATTATGTCAGAGTAAATCCTGAATGTCAGTGAGATAAATCAGGACACGTCACATTAATCTACCGAGCCCAGGGGGTGACATGAACGGGTTTTTTTTTTTTTTTTTTTAACGCACGTGCAATTTAGTATCTCGTGCGCGCGTTTTATTCGCGTCTGAGATACTAAGAAATTGCATGTACATGATACGAATAAAATGCACACGTGAGATAATAAAACACACGTATGAGATACTACCTCGAACACGCACAATAATTAAACACACGAATGAGATAGTAAATACCACATACGAGATACTACATCGCACATGCCAGATAATAAAACGCATGTACAAGATACTAAATTGCACGTGAGATAATAAATTGCGTACAATATACAAAATTGCACGGGTGAGTTAATAAAACGCATGTGCGTGATACTAAATCGCACGTGCGTATTAAAAAAACGTTCATGTCACCTCCAGGGCTCCGTATTTATCTGTGTAGCAAACCCTTAGAATGTTTGAGGAAGACAGAACCTTTCAAAATAAAACCGAGAATCTCACTAAAAGAGCATTCTGTTTGGGTGCTTTCACATTAGTCATCGTAAAAACTAAACTTCTTTCCACAGCGCGGCAGTTTGTTCACATTTTTCCTCAATAAAAGGCGGCAATCATCAGAATCCAGTCAATAAACAGTCTGCTGTGACTCACCTTACAGGTGGACACTAGTTGGAGTCAGTGAGAGGAGGTGCAAAGGCAATAAAAATCTCCTGTCACCTCAAAAGCTGCTGTATCTGTGCAGCACGAGCCCATTTAATCCTCTGAGCTGTAGTAGATGTACAGATATGAAGAGCGAAGTTGCTGGCATCTTAAAAAGTGCCAAGGCGAGGTTCGAAACAACTGGGCCCAAAGCCTGACTTATGCTTCTGCCTCGCGTCGCGTTGACGGCGTAGCTACACAGAGTCCTCTGCATTGATGCAGACCCGTACGCCGTAGCCTGACGCCAAAAAATCCTAACTATGTGTCGTGGCGACGCAGCCGCAAGGGCTGTCATTGGTCCGCTCAAAACGTCATTTCCAGCAGTTGCTTTTTTGGTCTTTCTTCCTGCAACACTGCCATTTTTAAAGATTTTGTGGAGCGATGCGAGTGTTTCAGCGATGGATCTGATGTGACCCCTCTGAAACCACACACACACACACAGCCACACCCCCAGCGGCATGACGGTGAATTGCACCTCTCCCTGCCCAGATGAAACAAGATAATAAAGGAGATGTGATGCTGAGAAATCACTGCTCAAGTGTCTCTGCTTCATCAGTTTTAGTCTCCAGTAAGTAAATGGATTCAACAGTTTCTGAAGGGTCAGGGGTCGTTTAAAGTTGACTTTACATCTCTACTCTCTGACTTTTAATCCCTTATTTTTTAAACTTTATACACTCATAACTGAAAAATTTCTCTGAAATTTTGTCTTTTAAATTCATAATTTTGCTTTGTATGATAAATTTAAATCTTTTAAACTCATGATTTCAATTTTTATTTTATATTTTGATCTTTTAGATTCAACATTTGAAATATTATTTTTTATGTTGACATTTTAAACACCTAATCTTGACTTTTAATCCCTTATTTTGAACTTTTAGAATCATAATTTAACATTTTATCTCGTATTCATACCTGTAACTCATGATTTCACGTTTTATCTCATATTTTGATCTTTAAAACTAAGATTTTATATTTTGACCTTTTTTTTACCTTCTGTCTCACACATTTGCCTTTTAAAGCATAATTTAGACTTTTAATCTCAGATTTTGAGCCTTTCAACTGTTTTAAAATCACATCATGTACCATCAGTGCTTAGTGTTTTTTCCCATAATTCATTTGTGCTGAAAATGAGTTTTACAGTTTAATGTTGACCCTGTTAGGCTCTCAGGTAAGGCCTGAGAAATTAACGGCTGACTACGTGATCAAATTTAAGTGATGAGTCTAAAAGGTCAAAACTGGTGATAAAAGTCAAAATCATGAGTTTTAAAGGTCGAATATGAAATAATATTTAAAACTGTGATCCAAAAGGTCAAAATATGAAATGGAAAGTCAAAATTATGAGTTCAAGTTGCAATGGTGAGATGCATGATGTTGTGCTTAAAAACAGTCAAATGATCAGTTTAAAGGCTCAAAATCTGAGATTAACAGTCAAAATTATGCTTTAAAAAAGGCAAATGTATGTGATAGAAGGGAAAAAAACACCATCAAAATATGAGATCAAATCTGAAATTATCAGTTAAAGGTATAAATATGAGATAAAATGTTAAATTCTGATTTAAAAGTTCAAAATCAGGGATTAAAAGTCAAGGTAAGGAGTTTAAAATGTGAAAATATAAATCAATATTTAAAATTCTGACTCTTAAAGGTCAAAATATAAAAGAAAATTTGAAATCATTAATTTAAAAGATTTACATTTTTTATACAAGCAAAATTATGATTTAAAGGACAAATATGAGATACATTATTTAATTATGAGTGTAAAAAAGTTTAAAAAATAAGGGATTAAAAGTCAAATCTTGGATTTCAAAGGTCAAAATATAAAAAAAATTTAAATATTATAATCTGAAAGTTCAAAATAATTATGAATTATTATTTAAAACTGTTAATCTCAAAGGTCAAAATATGAAATAAAAACTCAAAATTATGAGTTTTTGTTGAAATGGTGAGATACAAAATTGAATTTATAAAATAAAAACACAAATGAATATGAATATATCTAAATATTTTTACACTTTATGTTTTCAGATTTTTCTGACTGAAAGATATTTTTAATTTTCAAGGATAAATGTTCGTTTTTATACTGGAGGAAATCTGCAGAGCTGATCTTGAGAGCCGGTTATAACCGCACCACGGGCCGGAGCCTTGAGTTTGACGCCCCCGTTATGAGACAAATATCCGCCCTTTGTTTGGCATCCCTGTGTAGTTTTGCTAATAAAAGGTGAACTGTCCCTTTAAAGACTTTCATTCAAGCTGGTACTTCTACCACAAACTTTACAGCTTTAAATGGAAATCTAAGAAATTCTCTTTGTTTTAAAGAATCTGCAGAAATTCTTGATCCATCAGAGATTCAGGAGATTTAAATATGAACATATTTTCATAATCTCATCGTGTCGTGTTCGTCAGGCTGATCCAGATGAACGTGTTTTAAATAACGTTGCTCATTAAAGCCCAAAAGGCCGCCTCTGCTCAGAAAACAGAAAAATGTGCATTGTTAATGTTAAACAATTCGTGTCTGCAGGGCCGACCTGCTCTAAAATATTTAAATTGAATCTGGAGGAGAGCCACAGGTGCTTGTTTTAAAGTCCGTCTCCGCCCTGCAGCTCCCCAGATCCTCCAGCCTCAGCAGCTCCGGGTCAAATATTCCCCAAAATGTAAAAGCGGCTGTAAATCGGCCATATTTGAGCACTTAAAGGCAGCGCTGCTCGCTGAAATCCTGCCTGCGGGGCTGAATGTGCATGTGAGAGTCATCCGTCATCGCCTGTGACTAGCACCACCTGCTCGCCGGGGACGACAATATGGAGGCCCTCCGTGATTAGCGCCCCATGCTAACTGCTGTGACAGAGGGGCCCGTTCAGGGGATGAGAGGGGGGGCGTCCTGCCAGGCGACAGGGCTGATTAGCGTAGATTAATAGTAGTTAATATCATCGGGGACTTTCCACTGTGTCGCCACGGAGCGCACTCTCATTAATAAGTGCTTTTAATTAGCGTCATTAGCCCGAGTTTGTCCTCGTCTAAACAGCTCCGTTTGTTTCCCAGGACCTCCGTCAGCGTGACAGAAACGTCCCGGAGCAGCAGCTCCTCTGATGTTAGAGCCTTCAAAGATCCACGCTGAGTGATTCTGACTAAAACAGGCCGTTAGTGAGGGATTACTTTATTTAACGTGTTTATTTTCTCTGTAAACACGTGGGGCAGGAGGACGTTAGCATGGCTACTCTCACACACACACACACACACTGCAGAGCTGCAAGAAACGAAATCAGGCCACGTTCAAGACTCTTTAATTCTCCTTTAACAGATAAAAATAGATCCAGGCCTTTAAAACGATAGTATTATCACTACCTACATCACTGATCATCAACTGGCGGCTCGGGGGCCATATCAGGCCCCCAAAAGCTTCCTGTCCGGCCCCCGAAAGATCATTAAATTCAGAAAAGGAGGAAAAGAAGATGCTGTGGTTTTAAGAGTATCCTTTGGCTTTAAATGTCTGCAGCTGTTAAATCCACCCCACAAACAATTAATATTGAAATAGTTTGAGAATGACTTCATGTTTGATCTGTTTTACAGAAATATTCTGTCATAATTAGTAGATATTTAAAAACAGAGTTAAGGTTGGCAGAAATGCTGCTAAAATGACCAGATACAGTGGTGAAAAGAGGTTCAAATATGACAAAAATTGGTTACAGATGAGAAAAGGGGCAAAAGGTATCATAAGTTGGTTACAAATGACAAAAATAGTTAAAAGAAATGAATGAAAATGGGGTAGAAATGGGAAAAAAATAGAAGAAAAGTGGCAAAAACGGAGAAAAGAGTGGCAAAAAGGGGATATAACATGCGGAAAAAGTGGTTTAAATAGGTTAAAGAATGGCAAAAAAAAAAAAAAAATGGATTTAGGAAGCAAAAAGGGGCAAAAAGTATCAAAAATGGGTCAAAAGTAGCAGAAATAGCCTGGCACATTAGTGAAAAGATGTTCAAGAGTGGCACACTGGGGAAATAGATGGCAGGAAAGTTGCAAAAGGGGGTTAAAGAGTGGCCAAAATGAGTAAAAAGTGGCAAAAACTGGTTAAAAGTTGCAACTATTGTTGGAAAAAGTAATGAAAAGGGATTAAAAAGTGGCAAAAAATGGGTAAAAGAGTGGCACAAAGGAGATGAACATGCAGGAAAAGTTGTTGTTGAATGTGTTAAAGAATGGCAGAAATTGGGTTCAAAAGGCAAAAAGTAGCAAAAATGGGTTAAAAGTGGCAAAAGTTTGTTTTAAAGTCATAAAATTTGTAATTTGTTGAAAAAAATGTAACCAAAAGGGGTTAAAAGTTGCAAAAATGGATGAGTGTGGCACAAAGGGGAAAAAACGTGCAGGAAAAGTTGTTTAAAGGGGTTAAAATCGTGCAAAAATTGGGTTAAAGAGGCATAAAGGGGTAAAAGGTGTCAAAAATGAGTTAATATTATAGCACTAAATCACAGCTGTGGAGGGCCTGTTCTCTGGGATTTCAGGGTCCAGCCAGTCCTGCTGTCAGGTCTGTCTCCTTGTGTCCAGCTGTGTTATAGATAACTGGGACTGACCTCACTGGTAATGACTAAAAATGTCCTGTGTTTTGAAAGAAAATACAAATACTACTAGAATAATATGTTAACCAGACCAAAATGTTTATTTAATTTTTGTGTATTTGAAAGTCCGGCCCCCAGAGTTTCTGTCCAGACTAGATTTGGCCCTTGTAAGAATGTACTTGATGACCCCCGGCCTACATACTCACACCTGGAGTCTCCAACAACTCACACAATATTCAGAAAGATTTGCTCACAAAGTTCAGGAAAAGTCTGGCAATTTTTCTGATTCTTCTCCTTTTTCGCTGCTCTGGCTGAAACTGTTGACTAGATTCAACGCTGCAGAAAGTACTGAGACGACTTTAACTGAGAAGAGCTGAAGAATCATGACAGAGACAACAGGAAGGCTGGCATGGCCAAACTGAGCAAAAAGTGGCAGAGTGGTAACCGGACATGCCAGATGGATTTGTTTCACACATCCACCTGGAAACCTTCCATAGATGGCGTTTGGGAAAGGGCAGAGCCTTTGAAAAAAAACTTGGAGTGTGATTGGATGAATGTTCTGTCTGTCACATCTCTACGGGACAATCAGAGCAACAAAACACGTGACGTAGCCACTATTGAGTTGCGTGTGCATAGCTACTGAGGAACAAAGTGAAACATGGCGACGATAGACACGTCAGTACTCGACTTTTGTGGTTTTTGAAAAGAAAACAACTCCCTGCTGTTCTTTGTTTTTCTTTTAACAAAGAAATGTCGTCAAGTTCTGATAAAACTGGCGCTTTAGCAGCATCACGCTAATCTCTTCCTCCATTACTGCACCAGCTCTTGTTGCTGCTTGTTTATGCTCTGCTGCGCCTGAAAGTACCGCCCCTCGTCACTGATTGGTCCTGTCACTGTCTAACCCGGCCCAAATGGTTCAGATGGGAGCTTAACTAGATGGATTCACCAGTGAGACACAGAAACGGGCAAATCCATTTGCTTTGCAAGGTTAGCAGAAAGGGTAAGAAAGGTTTTTTTTTTTTTTAATGTGGCAAATTTGGACAAAAATTGGCAAAAAAAAAGGCAAAAATGGGTGAAAAGTTGCAGAAAGGGGGTTAAAACGGGTTTAAAGTGATGAAAAATGTCCAAAAATGACCAAACAGTAGCAAAAGTGGCAAAAAGTTCCAAAAAAGTGTCACAAATGGGTCAAAAATGCCAAAATGCAGCAAAATGTTTTTTTTTACTTTGGACATCAAAGGGGCCTGCAGTCTAATGCTGCGTTCCAGTTGTACTGGGGAGTCAGAATTTCCCAGAAATTTCATCTGGAACGCCCCCTGAAGTCGGATTTGCGAGTCGGACAAACCTCACCAACCCCGAATTGACCACAACGTCACAATCCAAGATGGCAGCGTCGTGCATCAACAGCAGTGAAAGCTCTCCTAATGTATTATTGATTAGCACCTCTGTTTAGATTTTGTGAAACTAAATAAGTGGTATATGTGGTACTGCCCAACGCCCGTCTGTGGACATGTACGACGGTGTTTGTGTGTGTGAAATACCCTGTTATGCGTTGTTTTCAACTGGTCTAGCTAACAACAGCTAACAACAGCTAAATGTTACAACAACAGCAACAACAACAGGTTTTCCGACTTGTTTACTGGAACGCCGTCAAATCGAGTGTGACGTCATTCCCTGCTCCGACTTCCGAGGTAAATGGGACGCAGTCTAAGTTTGCTTCTGAGCCACTGCCTCACTCTCCTGTTAAAACATGTTTTACTCAAAAGTAGTCAAATTGAATCTTTTTAGAGTGTATTTATTAGCAGCTACCACCAGAATTGGAGTAAAAACGCAGAGTAAATTCTGCTGGAGTAAAACTTTAACCACACCCACTTTAGTTCCAGCTCAGCTGGCGTCACTCATGGACGGTCACGGCTGCAGCTTGTTAGCTGTCCCAGCTGCTGATAATCCTTTGACCTCCTCACCTGGCGATGAACCTTCAGACACCTGTGGACTACAACCCGGCTCCTCTTCAACCTTTGATAATCTACTGATTTTACGTGGTTTTGTCTTGTCTGACTCCATTTTGTCCCCTTTTTTTAAAAGTGTCTCCATCGCACTGCCAGTGATTCTGCCACCCAGCAGCCAGCTCACCATCATTGTTGTTGTCAAATAAACTTCTTTAACTTAACTGCCTCATCTCTGCTCTGCTCCTGGGTCCTTGTCATTCATCACAGTTGTTAAAATAAGAACACCATGTCTAATACGTATCCGTAAAGAAACCCTCTTTAGCTGTTTATAAAGAGGAAGATTAATCTATTTAGAGTAAGATACAGTTCTACATTAGCGTTACTCAGTTGTAAAGGGAGGAGAAATTGTACCGTAAGAAGTGGAGAACATTTCTAAGAGGAATGAAAATCAGCTCTGAAAGGACTAAATATCACTTTAAACAGACCTTTAGGAGGCGTGATGCTTTATAGACAAGTGACTGTAGCAAAAAAAACTAAATCACTGATAAATCATACCGGCCCCAAAGTGTGTTGGCATGGTGGGAAAATGCCAGTACACCCCGTCACTGCCCATTGAGATGGATATTATTAACGACGCACCATCTTCACCTTGTCAAACAAGTCAGCGAGCTCTGTGAGACAGGAAAGTGGAAGAAAATCAAGGAAATGTTTATGTTCATCACTCCTGACGCCTTAAACTTGTTTTTATATTCCCTTAAACCCATTTTCACCCCTTTTTTTGATCAATTTTTGCAACTTTTTGCCACTTTTTGACCTTAACTTATTTTTATCGCCACTCAAACCCATATTTGCCACTTCCCACCCCTTAAATTATGGCTCTTGCAGACACATTTTTCAACAGTTTGGCTCTTTGGTTGATCAGGGTTGAGTAACACTGCTGTAGATCCAACTTTCCCCATGTTCTGTCCAATAAAAGGGCATCTTGGTGCAACAGAGAGGAGAACAGAAGAAAAACATCATGCTGCATGCTGTCAGCATGCAACAACAGGAATCTGTGCAGTCAGGCTGATTTTTACTCTGTAGTTAGGACATAGTACAAGTATGTAACCATTTAGATAGCGCAGATCGATGGAGAGAATGATGCACAGTCTTACGATCTGGAAGCAGCTGCTACTGTTTGTTTCAGAGACTGTTCGGTACGTTTGACTTGAGCCTCGGGGTGTCGATGATCTTGTGTGGCTTACTGAGATCCAGAGCAGCAGAGTCTTTGTTCGTTCTGCCCCCTGTTGCTCACAGGGGTTGACAGCTGCTGGGTAATAAGTGTTTAAATGAGATAATTAATGAGCGCTGTCAGAGGAGCACAGTCAGCTCTATTAGGCCAAAGAGCCGGCCCTCCACCCCCCCTCTCTAAACTGGTCTACAAAACTCTCTGCTGCAGGGAGGACAGAGGAAATATTCACATTACACAGCATCTCTTACAGTGTCTGCTACAAAAAACACTGATAAATCTCATGGAGTTTATTAAACCTTCATGATCGTGACATAACAAGGGGAGGTGTTCATCTGCAGAAGAACACAGAGGCCTGAGAACAGAGCCCTGAGGGACGCCACATAATAAAAGACCCACTGCTGATGTTATGTACTCTGCCATGTCCACACCTGACCCAAATTAGACGAGGTGTTCTGAGCATGCTCAGCAGTTTCCATGCCAGGCTTTGACCATGAGCATAAACCCAGTATAGCAGAGGTTGTTCCGTTGTCTGCCTTTGAGCATGCAACATAATGGTGTCAAAGGTAAAGAGTCTGTGTGCATCTATACAGAGCTGGATAAGTTTCCACCAGTCAGCAGAGACCAGTTAGCCCAGCTAACAGCAGGGAGGTCCACCAAGTACTGTAGGAGGTAGGGGCATGCCTCTCCATTGATTAATGTGAGTATTTAGCTTCCAGTTCAGTGACCAGCCAAAGGTCTGGAGGACCAAAAGCTCTGAGGACAGTAGCAGCTACCGTTGACCACTATGTGGCGCTGCAGCACAGGGAATGTTGATTCTTCATCTCTTAATGGACACGTTTGCATGCAAACACTCCAGACATGCTCAGAGGGTAGCTCACACAAAACTTTTTTGGAGCGTGCCGAAGCACGAGGCCTGGAGGTGTTTCCGCTTTTAAACAGCTTTTCTCCCTCATTTTGTCAAATTTGTCCATGAGAGTCCATGAACAGAAACAGTGGTGTACTGTTTATGAAATATATCTAATAAAGTTGTTTTTATTCTTATTACAAGTAAAGGAGAAGGGTGGAGCTGCTGGCGTGTGGTCACTTCATAATGTTTTGTCCAATTAAAAGGTACCCTTAAATAAACTTAACCCTTTTAGGTGCAAAAGAATGGCGTCCTATAAACTCTTTACCGTGTTTCATCCAATAGAACGCCATCCTATAAACTCTTTACCGTGTTTCATCCAATAGAACGCCGTCCTAGATGAAAGCATCTAGGACGGCTAGGAAAGTATACAATATTTAGTCCAACTGATGGGTATTCCAGAAGGCACTTCACCATTGTTTGTCCAGTGGAAGGGTAACTAAAAGGCACTTGAACATGTTTTGTCCTATAGAAGGTTACTCTCGACCAGTGATACTCAACCAGTGGCCATTTGTGGCTCTTTTATGTCTTAATTTGAAAATATGATTCCCCAGGAAACCTTAAAAACAGGGAAATGATCCATTACGAGTCATTTTAATCAGTTTGTTTCCAGCACTTATACAGTAGGATTTAATTGTCAGACTTAATTGTCAACCTCATTATATTTCCATTGCCCTTATTTGCAGTATTTTGCCCCTTTTCCCCTTTTCTGCCATTTTTAATTAATTTTTATTGCTTTTAGTCCATTTCTTTCCCACTTATTGTTTATTTTTTCCATTTTTCCCAATTTTTGCCACTTTTATCCTGCATTTTGCCACTTTTTGCCCATTTAAGCTGCCTTTTGTCATTAAATTCCATTTTTTCCTATTTTGCCAATCTTTGCTGGGTTTTTCTGGCCAATATTTTCACCTTTTTGCTGATTTTTGCCCATTTTAGTCATCAGTGACTCATTTTTTGTCACTTCTCACCAATTTTTGCAACTTTCTGCCCTTTTTGTCACCTTTTCTCCCCACCTTGCCACTTTTCACCTAAGTTTTGTCATGTTTACCTATTTTGCCCCTTTTTACCCATTTTTGACACATTTTTTTGCAGCCTCTTCACCTATTTTGCCAGCTTTGATTGATTTGTATTGCCACTTTCACTTACTTTTCACCACTTAGATCGCGACTCTTGTAGAGGTACTTAACACCAATTAGTCTCTTTGGTTGAGCAGGGTTGAGTAACGCCAATCTACTGTGCTTTGTCAAATGACAGGGCACCCTGTTAGACTCTTTACCATGTTTTATCCAGTAGAGGGGCACCTGGAAGACCATTACAGTGTTTTTATAATAAGAGGAAGACCTCGAAGGCATTCAGCCATGTGTTTACCAGTCAAGGGATCCTAAATTGCACTTTACCACGATTTGTCAGATGGAAGGGCATTCTAGATCGAACTTTGCCATGTTTTGTTAGGTCAAAGGGCACCCTTAAAGGTGCTTTTGGAATGTTGCAATCCTAGGAGCATTTTTCCGTGATTGTCCAATAAAAGGGCATCTTGGAAGGCTCTTCTCGTTTGTTGTCCATTGAATGGATATCGTAGAAGGTACTTCGACACATATTGTCCAATGAGAGGGCACCCTAGAAGACGGTTTACCCTGTTTTGTCCAATGAGAGGGCACCCTAGAAGACGGTTTACCCTGTTTTGTCCAATGAGAGGGCACCCTAGAAGATGGTTTACCATGTTTTGTTCAGTCAAAAGACGACCTTGAAGCATCAGGGCATGGTTGAGTCCCCCTGTGCTTTAACGTAAACCATTCACAATCAGAAGAGATTTAAACCTGGTTACCATGGCAACACAGAATGCTGGACTCAGTGTTGACTAATTTCTTGTTTGCAGATATAAAAGGTGCATGCTAAACTGCACAGATATGTTGATGCTGGTATTATGAGATGGCGCTCTCTTTCACCTCCTGCAGCTTTGGTTGAAAATAAAACCAAAAATCTTTCATTAATCCAAAGTTTCAGGACTTTTAAGACTAACGATCTTTACGATAACAGAAACACTGAGAATAAAACATGAGTGCTATCAAAGCAGAGCAAATACTGACTAATACTGTTGTCTACAGCCGTCTACAGCATCTACAGCCGTCTACAGCCGTCTACAGCCGTCTACAGCGTCTACAGCATCTACAGTGTCTATAGCCGTCTACAGCCATCTACAGCGTTTACAGCGTCTACAGCATCTACAGTGTCTATAGCCGTCTACAGCCATCTACAGCCGTCTACAGCCATCTACAGCCGTCTACAGCGTCTACAGCGTCTACAGCATCTACATCCATCTACAGCGTCTACAGCCGTCTACAGCCGTCTACAGCCGTCTACAGCATCTACAGCGTCTACATCCGTCTACAGCCATCTACAGCGTCTACAGCCGTCTACAGCCGTCTACAGCGTCTACAGCATCTACAGCTGTCTACAGCTGTCTTCAGCCATCTACAGCGTCCACAGCCGTCTACAGCCATCTACAGCGTCTACAGCATCTACAGTGTCTACAGCCATCTACAGCGTCTACAGCGTCTACAGCTGTCTACAGCCATATACAGCCGTCTACAGCGTCTACAGCCGTCTACAGCATCTACAGCATCTACAGCCGTCTACAGCGTCTACAGCATCTACAGTGTCTATAGCCGTCTACAGCCATCTACAGCCGTCTACAGCCATCTACAGCCGTCTACAGCGTCTACAGCGTCTACAGCATCTACATCCATCTACAGCGTCTACAGCCGTCTACAGCCGTCTACAGCGTCTACAGCATCTACAGCGTCTACATCCGTCTACAGCCATCTACAGCATCTACAGCCGTCTACAGCCGTCTACAGCGTCTACAGCATCTACAGCTGTCTACAGCTGTCTTCAGCCATCTACAGCGTCCACAGCCGTCTACAGCCATCTACAGCGTCTACAGCATCTACAGTGTCTACAGCCATCTACAGCGTCTACAGCGTCTACAGCTGTCTACAGCCATATACAGCCGTCTACAGCGTCTACAGCCGTCTACAGCATCTACAGCATCTACAGCCGTCTACAGCGTCTACAGCATCTACAGCCGTCTACAGCGTCTACAGCGTCTACAGCTGTCCATCATGAGGAGTAAAATGTCTCGAGTATATCTTCATCACACTCATCTTCATATTTTCTTTTATCTCCATCATCTTGTGTGGTTTTATGCTCTCACAGTAGCAGCGGGATAGCGGAGATGCTACAGAGGCTCCTGAGGGGCCCCCCGGCCCCCCTGCTGGGAGCGGCTTGGATCGGGACGGCTCCTTTGGTCATGCTTCCAAATGTTTCTATTTGATGGGAGGGAAACATGTTGGACGGCGTTCCCAGAAGAGAGGATCCTCCCAAACACAGCCGGAGCCAAGTCTCAATCAGGCGCGGACGGTCGGCCGGCTGGCAGCGCCAGGATGAAGATGAGGTATTGAAGGATTAGTGATGATGAAGATGGCCAAACGTTTGAATTAGCTCCGTCTCCTGTTGGCCGTAGATGGTCGACGCTCCCGTCCAGCTCGTATGATGATGACAGAGCGCTGTGACATCATCCTAACAGCTGGTCAGACTGCTGTTATTGATCATCGTCAGACTACAGGATCTACTCTACTCCCCCCTCCATCCAGTCTGCTGGACTTGTTTAAATGGGCCATCGTGGTAAAACGCCACCTTATACTGAGTGACCAGGGTGATGGCGGTCAGAGGAGCTCAGACATTTTAAATGAAAAGATTTATGACGCTTTAACATGGCCTCATTTTTACACACTGAGGTGTAGTTAGTGTCTACCAGACCCCTGCTGTTTGTTGGGATGATATCAGGGTGAAAACTAAAGCCTGTCTCCAGAGGTCAAAGGCCAAACTCACAGTCAGACATGAACATTGTCTGGGAGTGATGAGGAGGACGGTGATGAAGAGATGACAGCAGATAACAGAGTCTTTCTTCACCGCAGACAGCTCTGACGTTTCCTGCCGCTCCAGCTGAATGGGAGGTGCTGGGAAGATGGCCGACCCTCGGCCCGGGCAGGACGGGCGGTGCAAGTGAGGTCGTGTGATGAGCATCCACGCTCACAAAGACGGCGACCGGTCCTCCCAGCTGGTTTCTGTTTCTGAATGACGGAGAAAAACAAACCAACAACGACTGAGCAGAGCTCTGCTGCTGTGCTGGCAGCTGCTGGACTCTGGGCTCTGCGTGGGAGCGCCGCTCCATCACGGCCATCATGACGGGGTTAGAGGACAAAATCACAACTCTCCACTTTATTATTATGGTCTGTCAGACAGAGCTGAGTACATGTCTGTGATTCATTCCTTATAATAAGAAAAAACATTTTTAACACCTTTAATCGTCATGAACTCAACGTGCAAACACAGCGGCATACAGAGATTACTGGAGAACCAGCCAAAGTTCCTCTCTGCCCTGGGCGCTTTTATTGTGAAATGCTGCTTCACTAACAGGAAGTTACCTACTTCCTGAGTTCCGTTAGAGTGGATCACAAAAGTTTCTATTACTGAATTTGCACTGAACACTTTCAGACGCAGCAGGACTGTTCACATCCTGTATTTTAACGTGCAACCTGTTCCAAAAAAGCTGGGACAGGAGTAAGTAAACACCTGGGAAGATGCAGAAAGATCCAGAAACAGCCGCATCATCATTAACTACAGCTTTTTAAGCCCAAGTTTGCCCCTTCTTTTGCCCCTTTTCACCAGTTTTTTCTTGTTTGTCCTGCTTTTTGCATTTTTTTTTCCACTTTTTTGTCCCTTCTCACCCATTTAAGCTGCCTTTTTCCACTGAATGTCATTTTTTTCCAATTATTGCCACTTTTGTCCATTTAAATTCTTTTAACTCATTTCTTTTGCCACATTTTTATTGTTTTTTGACGATTTTTGCCACCTGTGACTCATTTTTTAATCAATTTTGCCACTTTTTCTCCCAAGTTTTCAAAATTTGACCCATTTTTTGCCACTTCTTTGCCAGCTTTTGAACATTTTGTCACTTTTGTTCATTTTTGTCTCTTTTCACCCATTTTTTGACACATTTTTATGTTTGTTTGTTTTTTTTTTTACCATTTTTGCCATCTGTAACTCATTTGTTAATCAATTTTGCCATTTTTCACCCATTCCTTGCCAGTTGTTGACCATTTTGTCACTTGTGTCAATTTTAGTCTCTTTTCACTCACTTTTTTCCACATTTTTGACCAGTTTTCTCATCTGAAACGTTTTAGAAATATTATTACCCCAGAAAACCTTAAAAAGGAAACTTTGACCTCAGAAATTATCCATTAGAAGTCACATTAATCAGTTTGTTTCCCACACTTACACAGTAGGCTTTAACTGTCGAACTTAATTGTCAGCCTCTGTTTATTGTCTGTGTATTTACATCACTCTTAGTTGCAATTTTTTGCTACTTTTATCCCATTTTTACTGCTTTGGCCCATTTTTGCCACTTTTATTCTGCTTTTTGCCCCTTTTTACCTTTTTTCCCTTTCTTAGCCCAATCTAAGCTGCCTTTTGCAATTAAATGCCACTTTTTGCCCATTTTCCCACATTTTTTTCTGATTTTTGCTCACTTAAGTCACTTTTCACTAATTTTTTGCCATTTTTTTGCCACTTCTGGAAAATGTTTGCCACCATTAACTCATTTTTTGGCCAAGTCCCACCCATTTTCTCTCAGTGTTTGCTGCTATTTGACCGTTTTTGCCACCTTTAACTTATTTTAATGGCCACGTTTCACCTCTTAGATTGTGGCTCTTGTAAATGTATTTTTCAGCAGTGTGGCTCTGTGGTTGAACAGAGCACCTGGACTGCTTCCTGGGCCTGATCCAGATCACCGGATACCAGGTACCCAGGACCCAGTGGGCTGGTCCAGACAGCGTGGGTGGGAGGATACCTGGAGAGAAGGGGGTGGAGCATGGCCATCAGGTCTGAGCAGTACAGGACCAAGGTTGATGATGTGAAGTGCCGGCATATGCTCCCATACCTGACCTGTGATGGCATGGGGGGTAATTAGTGCCCACAGGTTTATATAGACCTATGTAAATCTAAAATCACAGACATTTAAAACCAGGTCATTTATACCACTGTCCACTGATTTGGTTGTAAAGTTGCTCTGAAGAAAGGTAAAAATGCAGATGTTTAGACCAGGGAAACCCGCCCCTGGTTCAGGTTTTGGACTGGAGTATCTCTAAAGCCCTCTGTATTTCTCTGATTGTGTCGCCGCTGCGTCTCTAAACTGGAGATAACTCATCCGTGCGCCTCCATATGTCGGCATCTCCGGCTGCGTGCGTGTCGGTCAGTGCTGTAGGTGGTTCCTCTCCAGCAGATCAGTTAAAAATGGTGAATGAATAAATGAACGGCGTTTGGGGCCGTTTAAGCTGACTTGTCCATTCAACTGAGAACAGCAACCAGGCTCTCTGGCAGCATCTGGACCCCCCGCCCCCTCCTGGTCCTCTATGTATAATAGATGTGCTGGTTCGGCGTGCCGGGAGGCCTCAGGTGAGAACGCTCCACTCTCTCTCTCTCTCTCTTCATGGTGACGCTCTGCAGGATTGAGTGAGTTCACTCTCTGACCTTTACCTGTGAGGGATGACAGGGAGAAAGCAGGTTTGTCTAGAACTTTCAGAAACAGTCAACATGTCACAAAGATAATCTGTGGTCGCATCCTTTTGATAACTTGTTCATTTTAGGATGAGAGACATCATGACTGTGGTGACCTTTTCTCCAAAAGTGTGTTTTGGTTACTGCTGGTAAAGCTTCTGTTTCTGTGGCGATAAGATCTTAATTCCTGATTCAAACTAATTTTAATCCAGTGATACTCTTGAGCCACATGTGGCTCTTTTATGTCTTTATTTGAAATATTATTCCCCCAGAAAACCTTCAAAAAGGGCCTCAGAATTATCCATTGCAAGCAACATAAATCAGTCTGTTTCCCTCTCTCGTACAGTTGGCTTAAATTGTCAACCTTTATTTTATTTTTTATATTTCTATTGCCCTTATTTGCAGTTTTTCCCCTTTTGTGCCAATTTTAATCTGTTTTTACAGCTTTTTAAGCCAAGCCTTTAGGCCCAACCGTTTCACCAGTTTTTTCTTCTTTGTCCTGCTTTTTGCATTTTTTTTTCCACCTTTTTGCCCCTTCTTGTCCCTTTCAGCTGCCTTTTTCCACTGAATATCACATTTTTCCAATTACTGCCACTTTTGTCCATTTAAATTCTTTTAACTCATTTTTTGCCACATTTTTTTTTACAGTTTATTGACCATTTTTGCTGCCTGTTACTTATTTTTAATCAATTTTGCCATTTTTTCTCCTGATTTTTCAAATTTTCACCCATTTTTTGTCACTTCTTTTCCAGCTTTTGACCATTTTGTCACTTTTTTGCCACATTTTTAGTTTTTTGACCATTTTTGCCACCTGTAACTTGTTCTTTTTTAATCAGTTTTGCCAATTTTCACCCATTTTTTGCCACTTCTTAGCCAGTTGTTGACCATTTTGTCACTTTTGTCACTTTTAGTCTCTTTTGCCCACTTTTTTGCCACATTTCTGACCAATGCTGTCACCTGTAACTCGTTTTTTTGTCATCAGTTTTTCCCATTTTTCACCAGTTTTTGCATAGTTATCTTGCATTTTGCTACTCTCAATTCTTTCTGCCTTTTTGCCTTTTTTTTTGCCCCTTTTTGCATATTTATGCTGTCTTTTGCCATTGAATGCCACTTTTTCCCATTTTAGCCATTCATTTTTGCCCCATTTTACTGTTTTTTACCCACTTTTTTTCACATTTTACTGTTTTTTTTTTTTTTTTTTACCATTTTTCCACATTTTACTCTTTTTGACCATTTTTGCCACCTGTAACTTATTTTTGATCAATTTTTGCCCATTTTTACCCATTTTTTCCACTTCTTTGTTGCTTTTTGATCATTTCACCACTTTAACTTATTTTATTGCCACTTTAACCCATTTCGGCCACTCTTCACCTCCTAAGTTGTGGCTCTTGCAGAGGTATTTTTCAGCAGTTTGGCTCTTTGGTCGAGTGACACTGTTTTAATCTGATGGTCATTTTTAAGAGAAAGACTCACACTTTTCTGCAGCTCTCATGCATCGAGTCTGGCTGTTCGTCTGTATCTTTCAGTCCTGGGGAAATGTTGAAGTTTCAGCCCTCTTCTCTGGCTGTCAGGTGTCTTCTGAGGTTCCACCAGCAGGGGGAGCTCTGCACAAAATGCTGCAGGGCTTCACCACACTAGCTCTCTTCTACTCCTGCACAGGTGAAAACATGTTTCATTCTGCAGGTATAATTCTGAGATTATTTCAGTTTCCAAACTTTACAAATGTTTATTTGTGCACAGGTTAAATCCTTCTCATTGTCCTTCAGGGTTTTCTGGTAGAGACCAGAATTCATGGTTCCATGGTCCTGGGACACCCTACATTTAAACAGCCTCCAAGGCAGGAGGGGGTCCCTGGTCTCTGACGTTGTTGTTTTGGGGGTCAGCGTCTAAAAGGTTTGGGGACCTCGTGCTCATCGGGCAAAAACCTCATCCTTCAAAAATCATCTCTTTCCAGGGAATTATAAAAATAAATCAAATACTGTATGGTCTTAGAATCTTTTTCAGATGTTTTTATTGGTTTAAACCTTGTGGAATAAAAAGGAACAACAAAAACAGACTGATGTGAAAAATGACTTAAAGCACTGGTTTATATTGATAAATAATGAAAAAAACAGAAACGAGGGTTCAGCCTTACTCCAGCTGACTGTGGAGGAATCAGGAGTCTCCTGGACCAAAGCAAAGGAACAGATGCAGAGCTGGGAAACACCCTTTAGACCACTGATGCTCAACCTGTGGCTCTGGAGCCACATGTGGCTCTTTTGAGAAGATCTGTGGCTGTTTTATGTCTTATTTTCAAATATTATTCCCCCGGAACATAAAAAAGGGAAACTTTGACCTCAGAATTATCCATTGCCATTTGTTTCCCACACTGACACAGGAGGCTTTAGTTTTCAACCTTTATTTTTTGTCTGTGTATTTCCATTGCCCTTATTTGTAATTTTGTCCCTTTTTACCCTTTTTGCGTCTTTCATGCTGCTTTTTTCAAAAATTGCATTTTTCCCTTTTTTGCCACTTTTTGTTCATTTAAGGTGCCTCTTGTCCTTACATGTCACTTTTTCCCAAGAACAGAAGGCATCATGTGGACACATCTAAACCAATAACACACATCTCAGCACTACGCTCAAGGGCATGATGGGAAAAACCCCGCCTCCCAGATTTAAAATAACAGTAGGCAGAGCTAAGATCATGGAGTTGGACTGACACTGTCAAAACCTCCAACGCTGAAGTCCTTTCATTCAGAATGGAGCTAAAATTACGCTTTAGGATTTAAATTCCCTCTGAGATCTCAACACTCCAGTTTCAGGACTAAGAAATCTCTGATCACCCTCCACTCCAGATAAATCTGATAAAAACTGCAGATAAATCTGATAAAAACTCCAGATAAATCTGATAAAAACTGCAGATAAATCTGATAAAACTGCAGATAAATCTGATAAAACTGCAGATAAATCTGATAAAACTGCAGATAAATCTGATAAAAACTCTAGATAAATCTGATAAAAACTGCAGATAAATCTGATAAAAACTCCAGATAAATCTGATAAAAACTGCAGATAAATCTGATAAAACTGCAGATAAATCTGATAAAAACTCTAGATAAATCTGATAAAAACTCTAGATAAATCTGATAAAACTGCAGATAAATCTGATAAAAACTCTAGATAAATCTGATAAAACTGCAGATAAATCGGATAAAAACTCTAGATAAATCTGATAAAACTGCAGATAAATCTGATAAAAACTCTAGATAAATCTGATAAAAAACTGCAGATAAATCTGATAAAAACTGCAGATAAATCTGATAAAAACTCTAGATAAATCTGATAAAAACTCTAGATAAATCTGATAAAAACTCTAGATAAATCTGATAAAAACTGCAGATAAATCTGATAAAACTGCAGATAAATCTGATAAAAACTCTAGATAAATCTGATAAAACTGCAGATAAATCTGATAAAAACTCTAGATAAATCTGATAAAACTGCAGATAAATCTGATAAAAACTCTAGATAAATCTGATAAAAACTCTAGATAAATCTGATAAAAACTCTAGATAAATCTGATAAAAACTGCAGATAAATCTGATGAAAACTCTAGATAAATCTGATAAAACTGCAGATAAATCTGATGAAAACTCTAGATAAATCTGATAAAACTGCAGATAAATCTGATAAAAACTCTAGATAAATCTGATAAAAACTCTAGATAAATCTGATAAAAACTCTAGATAAATCTGATAAAACTGCAGATAAATCTGATAAAACTGCAGATAAATCTGATGAAAACTCTAGATAAATCTGATAAAAACTCTAGATAAATCTGATAAAAACTACAGATAAATCTGATAAAAACTGCAGATAAATCTGATAAAAACTGCAGATAAATCTGATAAAAACTCTAGATAAATCTGATAAAAACTCTAGATAAATCTGATAAAAACTCACTGTTCTAGAGTGTAGGGGTCATACTGAAGATTCTCTGATGATAACTGCAGCGTTCAGGTCGTACAGAGAAGTGCACTAACCTCCCTCTGTTCTCATTTGGTCCTGACTCCTGCCCTCCACTTCCTGTCCTCCACTTCCTGTCCTCCACTTCCTGTCCTCCATGTCCTTATCGTAGCTTTCTGCAGAAATCAGGCTTAGCGCTTTATTTCTCTTAAAGATACGGATGTTCTTTCCTTCAAAGTTTTGGCTGAAGTTTTTAAAGAGTCAGACATGAACCAAAAAGTCTTGATAATGCAGATGAAACTAAATTCTAGATGGGCTCTAGATGAATTTAAGGATTAGCCCCCCCCCCAAAAAGGCCAAACTTAAAGGTGAGTTTGGAGGTTAAATAACGAACAAAGGAGGCTGCTGGTGGGCTCGGGGTGTTTCTGATGAACACTCCACCACTAATTGATTAAATTAACAACCACATTTACATAATCAAGTGTTTTTATTTCCTCCTCTGTGGGCGAGCGAGGCCCAGAGCTACCCCCCCCCCCCTCTCTGTGCATCATCCCTCCGTCCATCCATCCATCCGCCGCTCCGTCCGTCAGTCAAGGCCGTCCGCCCTGTCACCCTCCATCAGTCTCCGCGGCGGCGGGATGCTGGTGGAGCTGGGCGGTGGTTGGAGGCCACTCTAATATGTAAAGCAGGCCGTCTGGACGCGGGCCGAGCTGTCAGGCGTCCCGGCTGCCTGTAGCTGCGAGGGGTCAGCCCAAATCTATGCTAATTTGACATTTCCACACTCATTTGCATACGTACACATCAAAGTTTTTTTCTCCAACCTCCTTCTTCTGCAGCCCAACACTTTAGCAAACACAAACAAAGGAAGGGGATTTTAAAATCACATGAGTGCTGCTGATTCCACATTAAACATGATGTTTAATCACTGAATTTAATCGACCGATGAGGAGGGGGCTGTGGAGGGAACAACTATTCTCTGGAAGAGGCAAAGAGAAATAAACGCGAAGACTGAACAGCATTTAAACAACAAAAACAAACACAATTTTAGCTCAGAATGGAAGAAAACGTTTTCTGTATGCAGTATGAAAGCCCTGTTCATAATCCAGACATGTTTCAAATGTAGAGCATGAATGAGTCTTTGATAGCAGTGGGGATTTCTGCAAGAGAGGGTCTGCTGAAAGGCCATGTTTGAGCTGTGTAGGACAATGCAAGGTGTTCAAAGTGTGTAAATATCAACACGCTGAGTTCATAAGCTACTTTTGGAGAAAAAAAGGCACAGCACACCAACATCAAAACCTCATCCCAACTGTGGAATATGGTGGAGGGGCCATCAGGGTGTGGGGCTGCTTTGCTGCCTCAGGGCCTGGACGGATTGCTGTCGTTGACGGAAAACGTTTGGTTGGGGTTATTGCTGCCAAAGGAGGGTCAACCAGTTATTAACTCCAAAGGCTCACATACTTTTTCCACCCTGGACTACGAATGTTTACATGTTTTGTTCAATAAAAACATGACAACATTCATTTTTTGTGCAGTATTAGTTTAAGCAGACTGTGTTGTTGTGACTTAGATGAAGATCAGAACACATTTATGACCAGTTTATGCAGAAATCCAAGAAATCCCAAAGAGTTCACATACTTTTCCTGCCTGCCTGCCTATCTGTAGCCACTTGTGGCTCTAGAGCCATGCGTTGAGTAGCGCTGGACTATAGGTTTAATAAATTCAAGCATTTAATCACATCCACAGTTGAACCTTAGTCAACCATGTCAGCCTCTCTTTTCTGCAGAAAAAGCTGCGTACACCTTCAGAAATGGCTGAGAGCCTGCAGGTCTGAGAGAACACGCCCTCTCCAAATGTGAGTTACTAGTAAAAGTACACATTAAAACTGCTCCCTGGAAACAGCAGGAGTCTAGTTTCACATAGAGGATTATCTTTGCCTGATTTCAGGATGGTCCACATCTTTGCTGACCTCCATGGACCCCAGGATGCAGCCCCATAGAGCCTCACCCTTTATCTACGTTAACAGGTGGCCTTTATAACCTAGACGCTTATCAGACCCCCCCCCCCCAGCAATCATCCCATTAGCTGAATCTTTAGAGAGTAAAACAATGAGGGTTAATTCAGCAGAGCTGTGTGCTCAGACCGGGGTGGGGGCTGACTGTTGTTTAAAGAGATGATCTGAATTTGACCTGAAAACATCGGGATAATGTTTCCTCTAACCTCTGCTGTGATGTGGTGCGCTACAGTGGACACGCTGCATAATGACTGTGTGTAAACACTGAGACTGTGTGTGTGTGTGGGGGGGGTTAACCCTGCGTGCTCATGCTCGACCTCAGCACGCCGCCGCTCCGATTAGAAACATGATTGCCGCCCTGTCGACGTCACTGTTTGACATTCAGGAGCTTATTCTGCCTCAGGGGCGACCGCCACTAGCAGGCAACACGTTAGCATCCGTTAGCATGCACCAGAGCAGGGGTGCACCCAGAGGGGGAGAGGGCATCAGGGGACGAGGGCCCCACACAATCACTGCTGTTTTTATCAATAAAGATCTTTGTTTTTTTGTTGTATATGAGGTTAACCTTAAACTGGAGTTAACTAACATGTCAGAATAATAAAGGAGAATTTAAAAGTATTTCCTGTGACCTCTGACCCAGTTTGAATCTTTGATGAAGTCTGATCTTTGTGCAGATAGACGATAAAACCTGGGTCTTTAAGGACCAAGAAGCCTCCCACTGCAGTGTGCAATTAGGGGCGGGGCTCAACAGAGAGCTCAGCATGGGCGGAGTCAAACGTTGGGCACCGCCCCCTGGGCAAACTAACTGAACTTTTATGTATTTTACAAAATATTTGTTGAATTAACCTTTAATAACTTTTAGTAATTGTTTGATGTTTTTGTTTGGATATTCTGCTAAATAACTTTTGGTATTTTTTTAATTTGACAGTTTAATTAATAAATTTATTAATTCATAATTTACTTAATTATATGAATGAATGAATGAATTTATTCATTTATATTTATTTTCATTTTTCTATTCATCCATATCTACATTTATTTATTTATTTATTCATTCATTCATTCATTCATTTATTTTCCAAATTGGTGCTTTCCTGTTTAAGGCTACTTAAAAGTTTATTTTTTAAAGATGCTTTTTTCAATTTTAGTATGCAATTTATTAATTTTACTTTGTTTTATTTATTTTACACTTTAATTCATTTTTTTTTTTCAAAATATGTTAAATATATGTCAAATAACGTTTTCATGTCTATATTTTTTCCATGGTTGTATTTAACAAATATTTTCATTTTTATTTTATTGTTTTAATATTTGTTTCGTTCTGTCTTTTTGTTTTTGTTTGGATATTCTGTTAAATAACTTTTGGTATTTTTAATTTGACAATTTAATTAACAAATTAATTCATTCATGATTTACTTAATTATATGAATTAATTAATTTATCTATTTATTTATTAATTTATATTGAAATTTATTTTTCCATTCATTCATATCTACATATATTAAGTTATTTATTTGTTTATTTACTCATATCTAAATTTATTTATTCATTTATTTATTTATTGTCAAAATTAGTTCTTTTCTTGTTTGATGCTACTAAAAACTTTATTTTTTAGGGATTTTTTTTTTTTTCAATTTAACTTTGCAATTTAATAATTTAACTCTGTTTTATTTATTTTACATTTTTCTTCATGGTTTTTTTTTTCTTTTTTTTGCTAAAATATGTTAAATTTATGTCAGATAATTTTTTCATGTCCATATTTTTTTACATGGTTGTATTTAACCCAAATTTATTTCTATTCTGTTGTTTTAATATTTGTGTTTTTGTGGTCAGGCCTTTATGTCTGTATTTCTGGGTTCTCTGTCCTCGGTCCCAGCCTCTCCTGGAGCATTTCTCTCTAAACCAGTGCTGTGTTTTGTTCTATGGTCATGAATTATCCCACATGTAAATGCTGCTGTTTTAACAACAACACCAAATCAGCAGGGATGTAAATGTGACGGCGTGCAGCTGCTGAGTTGTAGCAGCCAAACTGTCATCAGGAGACGTTTTCACACCTTACAGATCCCTCACACTAACACTCGCTGGCTGGCAGCGTGCTGCTGCTGCAGGAGCGTCTGGGGACGAGCCGCGGACGGACGGGTCACCCGGCGCGGTTGGCAGCTCGGCTCCGGCCTTGGCTCGGCTCGCCGTCTGTGAGCGCTCCATGTGTTGGCAGGTCACGCGAGCACGCGGTCCTGGCTGCAGATTACACACCTCCACGCTGGATTGGAGGTGAGGGGTGGAGGGAGGAAGGGAAGCCCCCGCTCCCCCGACACCTCCCCCGACGCACGCACGCGGCCGTGATGTCAGCTGGCTGTGAAAGGCGGCGGCTGACCGCTCGCTGTGATTAAGCACCAACTGGGCTCCGGCCAGCGGACTGGAGCCACGCCATGCTGCCCCGTCCTGCTCCTTCACCAGCCAACACCCTCCTCCTCCTCCTCCTTCTGTCCAGCTGAAGGTTTTCATCTGATTACTTCCTGCCTCTTGTCCCGCCCCTTCTGTGATGTCATCAGTCACAAAAACGCTCCAAACTGGGATGAGAGAGACACGTTTTGGCTTCAGTTTGCAGTCCTGAAAGCAACGTCCACATCTCTGATGAAAATGTCTTCGTAAAAGTCACATCATGAATCACATGACCACTCCTGATCGTTCCTGTTTTTCAGGGTTATTTTTCAGCTTTAGGATTTTTTATTTTGATATAAGAGCGACAGGAGACGTGGAGAGAAAGTAGGGGAAGAAAGGCACCAAACAGGACGTTACTGGACCAGGAACTGATTCAACAACGTCCTCAAAGACCAGCGTGTAGGGTCAAAGGTGGTCTCAAGGACCATGCGCCCCCACCTCACTGACCCTCCTGGTTATTTCTGAAGCATTCAGAGAAGAAAGAAGACTGTTTCACAGTAGGTACCTTTGACAAAAACTTGAAAGTGATTGGATGAATGTTCTGTCTGTTTCATATGAGCCAATCAGAGGGAGGAAGCATATGACGGATTCTGGTGAAGCTCTGAAGTGAACTGGCCTCTCCGCTGCTTTGGTTCTGACATTACTGGAATCAGCTGAGGGAATAAACTCAGAGGTTGGTCTGGTCCTCTCAGACCGCCCACAGTTGTTTCTGATTGGATGGATTTGCCAGATGATGGACACGGAATCTGGACAATTCTTTGGCTTTGCACGGTGAAGGCTGATTGGCTATCACCTGGATGTTAGTCCGGTTTTTACTCATCTCTGTTTTCCCTGCCCACCATGGGACGAAAGCTCAACAAGCAGTGTGACATAATCCCTCAGGACTCCCCCAACCTCCATTTGACAAAACCAGCATTTGAGATTCACCTCCATCCAGTTTAGGGACCAAATTTAACCGTCCAAGTAGGGACAGCTTCATTTTAATACAAACTTTCATTTTTAAGGACTTGGTGTGTTTTTCATCAGCGCTCCCTTCAGCTCCAGGAGAAGGCTTCAGCAGATCATCCATCACGTCTGCAGAGACCAAAACTTTCATCAGATAACGCCAGTAAACACGAGGAGAGCTATGGCGGCCTGTTAGGGACACCCTAAAGCAGTGATCCTCAACGTGTGGCTCTTTTGTGTCTTAATCTGAAATATTATCCCCCAGAAAACCTTAAAGGGATACTTCAACATTTTGGCAAATTTGCTTATTGCCATAATTCCCATAGTCTCACTAATAGGTTTGTTTCCTTTAGTTGGCGGTACAAGCTATTTTTAGATCGGCGCTGCTAAGAAAGGAGCTGCTCTGCCAACTCTATGGATTCTTATGGTATCCTGGCTTTCCCTCATCAAGCTCATCAAATACATAATCCAGCAACTCCAAAACGCTCTCGTGGACAAGTTGTGACCTGCACATGACCTGGCCAAATCCAGCCGTGGTACAGTTGTCGCTGGTCCACAGATCACATCATATTTTTATTATAACTGTCCCACTGATCTGCAGATTTCCTCCAGTATAATAATGTAAACCAAACCCTGATGATTTAAAATATCCTTATTCTGTCATAAAAATATAAAAAAGTTAAAATAATTATAAAAATGTCAGGAATGTGGGAAATAAATTTCTGTTTTCATTTCATATTCTTGATTTTGTGTCTCAGCTATCAGGACGGAGGTTTATTGAAGTAAAACTTTGTAGGAATGACAGAGCTTTGACAGCAGGGAGACAAAGCCAACATGCAGCAAATTCATGTCAGCACCAGCAGCAAGCAGAAAAACCGTCTGAAAAACGTTACTGCTCAGCAACGGAGAGGAGCGCTGCCGAACTGTGACATCATACTCCATGACGCGGATGAAAACATGGCGGTCTCCTGCTGAGTTCATGAGCTGAAATGTACTCTAAATGCAGATATGTGGGATATTTGGTGAGTTTTTCTAGTTTAATATACATTTGAGACTTACAGATATCTGTCTAACAAGATGAACTTGTCTGATCATGCAGGGTTCCTTTTGAAAATGTCAAAATGAAGTAGCTGCAAAACAGTGCAAATAAATCTAATCAAACCGTTGTAAAAATGTTGCTCATAAATGGGGAAATTATGGTTCAAAAATGCTTTTGAATGCATAGATATTTGTAAAAATGCTAGCAGGCTAGCTGGTTAAGGGGGGCTGTGTAATATTCTTTCTCGGGGCCCTAAATCCCTAGCTACGCCCCTGTCTCGATGCATCCCGATTCATTCTCCATGCTCTCTGTAACTGCACGTTTAATTTTAGTCGATGGAGGCGAACGGACTGATGAACTTGGTGTTTCTATGTAAATTTCTTACACAGTAGATCTGACCTTTTTCTATCATCTGTTCGTGGATCAGGCACCCTTACACAGAGGCTAAAGTCCTCGCTGGATGCAGGATTATGTTTCCAGTCCTGGTCCTGTTTGGTGCCGGTCTCCCCCTCTCTCTTCAGCTGTAAATATAACAGAATGATTCTGATGTAGAAACCTGCCCCAGCTTCAGCTGACCTTTGACCTGATCAAACGTACATCGATCAGAGATAAAGTTGTGTTGGTTTCTTTCAAACATGTCAGAGAGAGATGGCGTGCACACACACACACACACACACACACCCCCACACACACACGCCCAGCAGGACAGGACGGCGCCCTGGCTGATGATGCATGAACTCAGGACCGCAGCCAACTCCTCTCCAGCCTCGGCGGGCTAATCTGAAGCTACTGCTCGCCTGCTGCTTCACTGAGCGCGCTCCGTGAGACGCACGCCATGCAGCCGCTCCGCCTCGCCCTGCTCGCAGCCTCCGGTCCATCCATCCCTCCGTCCATCCATCCGGGGCTGGGTTAGCCTGAGCTCACGCCGCCTGCGACACGCTCAATGGCACGGTTTCAGCAGGACCCCCGGGGACGGACGGAGAGCACGGAGATGTCACGTCAGGAAGAGTTTGTGGTGAAAGTGACGTGAGATGGACGTTTGAATCATCGTTGGGAGGTGACGCAAGGTGAAAAGGAGCAAGCCTGCTTTATTTATCTTTATAAAGACCTGTGTTATAAAATACTGAGCCAGTGCAGCGTTACTTCATCAGCTGATGTTTTTATGATCATCAGCGATCAGGGCAAGATAAAGACACACTATAGCAAACATTTCTGAGAGTTTCTGCAAGAAGAGAAACCTTTTCTGATGGTTAACTCCATAAAATCTGTAGAGGCCTCTCATATTAAACCTAATCCATCCACCAGAAGAGAACACACACAAGGATCCTCTGCAAAATAAACAATCTTTGTCAATCCACGCCTGCACTGTGGGGTGTTTTAAATGTTCTGGGATTTCCCTGGCTGAAAAGTTTTATTCCCTGAAGGCTGTAGACGAGGCCCGTGTTAGAAAAGCTCTGGTCAGCTCTGGCTGAAAGAAAGTACAACCCCTCTTGCAAAAAAGTTGGGACACTGTGTAAAATGTCCATTAGTGCCTATGGCGTGGGCAGCTCTAACTTCTGGAAAGGAACCATCGATGCTGAAAAGTAGAGAGAGGTTTCAGAGCAGTGAAACTCAACATGTCGCTCTGTCATGTCTTAATTTGTTTTATTATTCCCCCAGAAAACCATAGAAAAGGGAAACTTCTTTGCCATTTTAAACCTTTTTTTCACTTGTCACCCATTTAAGCTATCTTTTGCCATTAAATACCCCTTTTTTGCCAATTTTTTGTCACTTCTTTTTGACACTTTTCCCCCTTTTTTCCACTTTTATCCCATTTTTGCCCCTTTTTCACTTTTTTTGCTACTTTTTGCCCATCTAAGAAACCTTTTTTCCTATTTTTTGCCCATTTTTGCAACTTCTTTTTGCACTTTTTGCCAATTTTTTGCCAGTTGTGGTCCAAATATGCTATCTTTTGCCATTTAACACAGTTTTTTCCTTTTCTCTCAAATTTTTGCCTCTTCTTTTTGTCACTTTTTTTTGCCATTTTTTCCACTTTTATTCCATTTTTGCCCTTTTTTGCCTATTTTTTGCCACTTTTTGTCCAAATATGCTATCTTTTGCCATTAAATACAATTCTTTCCCTTTCTCCCAAATTTTTGTCACTTTTTTCTCTTTTTTCCCTTTTTCCACTTTTATCCCATTTTTGCCTTTTTCACCATTTAAGCTACCTTTTGCCATTAAATACCCCCCTTTTTAGTTTTTGTCTATTTAAGCTAACTTTCGCCATTACATACCACTTGTTTCCTATTTTTTGCCCATTTTTGCCAATCTTGACTGATTTTTGCCCATCTTAGTCTCTTTTCACTCATTTTTGCCACGTTTTTGCCACTTTGAAACAATTTTTGCCACCTGTAACTCATTTTTTTGTCCCTTCTCACCCATTTTTGCTACATTTTGGCCCTTTACCCACGTTTTCCTCCCCTTTTTCACCCATTCTTGCTGCTTTTTGACCATTTTTTTCCTCCTTTAACTTATTTTATTGCTACTTCAAACTGTTTTGCCACTTTTAACCACCTAGATTGTGGCTCTTACGAAGGTTTTTTTCAACAGTTTGGCTCTTTGGTTGAGTAACACTGCTTTAGAGCAACATGTGCTCCCATCCAGACAACGTCTCTGTCAGGGAAGGCCTTGACTATTTCAGCAAGACCACGCTAAACCACATACCACATCCATCACAACAGCATGGTTCACAGGAGAAGAGTCCGGGTCCTGAACTGGTCTGCCTGCAGTCCAGACCTTTTACTAATAAAAGAAAAGGAAAAGTCCAGCAGAGAAGACCCAGATAGAATCCTACATCAGACAAGGATGGGACAACGTTCCTCTCCCATCAGCTGGTCTGATGAGCTGATTCTAAAAATGTTTTGAATCTGTCTGACTTCTGTTTATGTAAAAACAGCTTTAAGATGATCAGAGCTCTCCTTTAGGTGATGGTGCGTTTGGGTGTAATGGCAGGTTGGTTCTGCATCCCTGTGATGCCTTCAGGTGCTCTTTAGTCTGTTGTAAATGTAAGGATTGTGCAGCAGGAAGCCCGCAGGCCCGCAGATATCACATGAACAGTTTTGGCCTCTTGTCGGGTATCAGCAGGTCGGATCACCACCAAAAACACTTAAACTACTATCATGTGTTTGGTTGCGTGCCCAGGTTGCCCCCCGTGTGGATTTGTGATCCGGGCAGCCAAAGGGCCCCTTGAGGCTCCTGTAGTCCGTCGTCTCTCGCTGCTCCTGTTTTAATCAGATCCATGGACTCTGTTAGGCCCATGATGGGGGTCTTGGGTTGGTGGGTCGATGATGTGAGAGGAAAAGGTCAGAGGTGGTCACTTAGTGTCAGAGAGGGAGCAGCGGTGACCGGCTGTCCTCCCGGCAGTGAACGCACCGTCGAGCCGCTTCCTCATTTCATGTGGAAAAACCAACTAATTACGTGGAAATATGATAATGTATAATGCTGGGGGAGCCGCCCGCCCCGCCACGCTGATTACCCAGACTCCCCCACTCCTTCCCCGTCTTCCCTGAACCCCCACCTCCCTCCTCTCCTCTCCTCTCCTCTCCTCTCTCTGGTATTTCTCCCAGGGAGTCTCGCCCTTTCACGACTGGAGAAACATTAGCGGCCAGTCCGGCTTGTTTTGCATCAAATCGACGCCTCATTTGCATAATCTGAGGATGAGCTCCTCCCTCCTCATTGCTGCCAGGGAAGGTCAGACCCCATCCCTCCTCCTCCCCCAGCCTCTCTTCTCCTCAGGCTGGAGACACAAAATGATTTAAGGCCCAATTTTGGGTCCAATATACCCCCCAATTATTGGAGGGGGCGTGGCCTGATTCAAGGCTTGTCACAGCTGATTATTTGTCCAAATCATCCTCAAGTGTGTATGTCAATACGAGTATTTGATGCTTTTTACTGTGATCTTAAACATCCAACACATTCCAGATCAGACTGTCTTTGACAGAATATCGACAGCCAATCAGAGAGCAGACTGAGAAATGTGGCCAACAGGGGCTACATGATTGGTCAGTTCTGCTGACTAAAGTTAAAGATGTGATGGATTTGGTTGCCTCCTTCTCTAATATCATGAAATATTGATGAATTTAACACATTTAAGATAAGATTTTTCTAGAATTTGTTCTTAAAGTTTTTCAGAGAAATCTACGTGGAACTCATGACATGTTCTTAAACTTCTGAAATGTTCTCTCCATTTTCCTTTAGCTGATGAATAACAGGAGCTCGTAGACTGGAAGCTTGTGCACATTTATCCTAATTAGCATAGAGAAATGCCTCTTTATGCCCATATAAGGGCATGAGACAGCAGGGCAGTGTGCAAACTGTTAAAACAATCAGAATACATTGAAATTCTTTGATAGTTCTAGTAGTGGAGATTAAAAATATGAAGCATTTCCATTCATCTGTCATTAATAATCACTCATTCACATATCTCTGCTTTCCTGCTCTGATATTAGCCAGTATGGGAGTCAGCTCATCGCTGCAACCCTCCTCCACCCCAGCTACCTCAATTACATCTCACTGGTGTTCAGGTCCAGCCCCTCTGTGCCATCCTGCAACCCTGCATCGCTACCTCCAAGCCAGTGTTACTCATCCCTGCCCAGCCAAAGAGCCAACTGTTGAAAAACACATTTACAAAAGCCACAATCTAAGTGGTGAAAAATGGCCAAAATGGTCAAAAAGTGGCAAACACCGGGAGAGAAGTGGCAAAAATGGGTGGGAAGTGACCAAAACATGAGTCAAAGGTGGAAAAATGGTGAAAAATGTGGCAAAAATAAGTGAAAAGTGACAAAAATGGGCACAAATCAGCAAAGAGGTAGGAAAATGGGAAAAAAGATGCATTTAATTGCAAAAAGGAGGATAAAAAAGTAAAAAATTGGCTAATAGTGACAAAAAGAAGTGGCAAAAATTAGCTTAAAGTGGCTAACACTGTGAGAAAAGTGGCACAAACAGGCAGAAAGTGGCAAAAATGGGAAAGAGGTGGCAAAAATGTGGCAAACGAGTAAAAAATGACTGAATAAAAAGGATGGAAAAAATGGGTAAAAAGAACCATTTAATTGAATCCATTTAAGTTAGCTTAAATGGGTGAGAAGTGACAAAAAGGGGCAAAAAAATGCAAAAAGCTGGACAAAAGTGTCAATAATTGGTAAAAAGTGACCCAAAAAAAGTGGCAACAATTGGCTTAAAGTGGCTAACACTGTGAGAAAAGTGGCTCAAAAGGGCAGACAGTGACAAAAATGGGTGAGAAGTGGCAAAAATTAGTTACAGTGGCAAAAATGGTTAAACATGTGGGAAATATGAGATAAAAAGGCAAAACAATATATTGACAAAATTCATAAAATGTGACAAAAAATGAAAATGATTAATTTAAAAAAATATATTGGATAAAGTCAAAATCATGTTGAAAATGTCAGAATATGAGATAAAAAGTCTAATCAGTCAACTGAAGTCAGAATTATTCAATGCAAAATTGAAAATATAAAATGAAAACACAAATGAATTTCTTTTCCAACATTTCTTTATATCAAATTAGTTTTAACTCTTTGTTTTTTCTCATTTCTATGACTTCGGTATATTTGATATCATCAAGGTAAGTTAATTTTTTTTATACAGGAGGAAACCTGCAGACCTCATATTTTAGGGCCAGTTATAGTAATAATAGGATATGATCCTATGGGCCGGGGGTAACTGTACCATGGGCCGGATTTGGCCCCCAGGCCTCGAGTTTGACACCCCTGCATTAGATTAAATGAATACTTAACTGGAAGATATTAAAAAGAGAGACTGTAAATATTCTCTTCACTGCATTGCAGCCGTAGCTCAAATTTGCCATTTAGCTGAAGCGTCTGAGTTTAATGATGTGAATGTCTGCATGTTAAATGATATATTTGTAAATGAAATGTCTCACTGAGATCATCCTGAAGGATTCGGCTCATCTCTAGTGTTTGTGCATTTGGAGGGTTGTACTGTTGAATTTGGTTAAAGCCGTCTGTAGCCTCAGCGTTTTTAGAACCAGTTCAGATTCAAAAAGACCCAGAGTGTATCTATGCTGAGGAAGAGACCCCCCCCCAACACCGTCTCCATGGTCTCATCCAGACGTCTGATTCCTCCTTCAATCAGGCCTCACCTGATCCTGCCGGCAAAGCTCCAGGCTTCCATGTGTCTGCGATCCGTTTCTCCTTGATAACCCCCCAAAAACATCCTGTCAGGAGGAGGAGGAGGAGCGTCAGTCAGCGACTGTGACAGATACGAGCTGACAGCTTCTCAGAGAGACTCCGAAGCTCCACTGGTCACCAGTTTGAGTCGTTAATGGGAGTAATAGGCCTGAGAGAATACTGAGCCCCACACTCACACTGTCAGTGTGGTTAATGTCACATTATCCGGCTCAATTAGACTGAGCGGGGCTCTACCTGGGCCCGGCTCAGGACGTCCCATTAACCTGACAGTGTTTAATAAGTTAGCCGTTATATTTCAGGTTTAAACCACAATCCAGCAACAGGAACCAGTCCAGGCCGAGGTGATGGCATGTTACAGATGTGGTCTATATGATGAGCTCTGCTCAGACATCGTTGTGGACTCTTCCTGGCACAGAGACGGGATCGCTTCGACCTCCCATTCCACAGTCAAGAGGTCGCCGACTTCCTGCAGAGTCGATGGCTACAGACCTCCAAACTTCATGTGGCCTTCAGATTAGCTCAACAACAGTGGTAGAGAGCTTCATGGAATGGGTTTCCATGGTAACAGCTGCATCCAAGCCATACATCACCAAGTGCAATGAAAAGCATGGGATGCAGTGGTGTAAAGCACGCCGCCACTGGACTCTAGAGCAGTGGAGACGCCTTCTCTGGAGTGACCAATCGCGCTTCTCCATCTGGTAATCTGATGGACCAGTCTGGGTTTGGTGGTTGCCAGGAGAACGGTTATATCAGGCCCCCCAAAGCTTCCTGTCCGGCCCCCGAAAGATAATTAAATTCAGAAAAGGAGGAAAAGAAGATGTTGTGGTTTTAAGAGTATCCTTTAGCATAGATGTCTGCAGCTGTTAAATCCACCCAAAAAACAATTAATATTGAAGTAGTGTGAGAATGACTTAATAGTTGATCTGTTTTACAGGAATATTCTGTCATAATTAGTAGATATTCAAAAATAGAGTCAAGGATGGCAGAAGTGTTGCAAAAATGACCAGATAATGTGGTGAAAAGAGGTAAAAATATGGCAAAAATTGGTTAAAGAGGGGGAAATGAACCAAAAATTTCATAAACTGTTACAAATGACAAAAATAGTTCCAAAAAATTAATGAAAATGGGTTAGAAATGGGCAAAAGTGGAAGAAAAGTGGCAAAAAATGGATAAAAGAGCAGCAAAAGGGGATAAAACGTGGAAAGAGTGGTTAAAGGGGTTAAAGAACGGCAAAAATTGGGTTAAAGAGGCAAAAAATGCGTTAACGCTGATGTTAATTCACAGTTGTGGAGGGCTCATTCTCTGGGATTTTCAGGGTCCAGCCAATCCTGTTGTCAGGTCTGTCTGTTTGTGGCCTGCTGTGTTACAGATAACTGGGATTGATCTCACTGGTAATGACTGAAAATGTCCTGCAGTTGGAAAAAAAATACAAATACTGCTACAATAATACCTTTATTATTAAATTAGTATCATTATTATTAAACGTTTATTTAATGTTTGTGTATTTGAAAGTCCGGCCCCCAGAGTTTCTGTCGAGACTAGATCTGGCCCGTGTGCAAAGGTACCTGATGACCCCCGCTGTAGACCCATCAGATGATGGAGCTTTGACTTTAGTCTGAAGGTGGTACTGGGCCTAAAACCAGCAGGATTATCTTGCAGCGTGCTCTCTCTTTAGCATGTTTATCTTTATTAAATGTTCCTCCACTGCAGAAAGCCTCGCTGTCTTTGACTGAGCCGGTCGTTTTCCCTCCTTCTCCTAACATGATGAACTTTTTATCGATTTTCTGGTGTTTTTTATGTTTCCAAAAATGTGAGCTAGAATGAAGTGTTGGTATGTTGGAGATGAAGAGGAGGATCAGATCAGCTTGGATGTGGCTGAAAGTGCTTCTTCTTTGCTGTTTTTCTGCAGATGGGGACAGGAAGTTGGCTCTCGACGGCGTGGCGTTGATGTGAGAGTGTGTTTATGGGTGGTATGTTTATGAGCTCTTCTTCTACAGACACTTCTCAGCCGTTTAATGATGGAGGAACATTTCTGTGTGAATCTCTAAATAGAGACGTCCTCCTCCCTTGGCCTCCCTCTGCAGGGGGAGAGAGGGGGGAGTCGGCCTGTGGAAGCAGCTCTCGCTCTTCGTGGGCCGGTGCCACCGAGCTGAACGGGTGCCATGAGGCTGGCAGCGAACCGCCGCTCTGATTCTCCTGCCAACACGGCGCCGGTGGAGCGGCTTCAGTGGTCGGCTCCAAACCCGAGCAGCTTTTTATCTCGCGCTTTAAGAAGGCGGCTCTGCAGAAACCCTCCGCTTCAAGCGGGGGGCGTCGTACCTGATAATTACTGAACTCCTGAAGCCGTCTTTCAAAGGCGCGCGGCTAACTCTCACTTTCTCGGCCAACGGATCTGTTAGACGGCACGGACCGCCAACGCGCCGCTCCACCTCTGTGGATTCGACACCCAGAGAATCCTCGGCTCCACAAAGAAGAGCCTTCTTCTTCTTCTTCTTGTTTCCTTCCTGCCTCTGCTCGTCAGCACAGGCTGTTCCAGGATTTAATCATGGGTCAGTGAGGAAGGGAAATTAATTTCAGGCAGTGGAGGAGTCACAGCGTCAGGCTGACAGGGGCCCCGGGGCCGGGGAGGTGGGCGCCAGGCCAAACGCCGTGGCAAAGTCTAAAGTTGCCATGCAAAGGGTAGCAGTCAGAAGTGATCAGAGAGCGCCGGACAGTCAGCTGGAAGTCAGTCAGAGCCGCGGCGACGTTTCTGGCACCGGAGCGCCCCAGTAAACTTAAATAGAGAGTGACAGACACGCCTCAACTTTAGCACAAGTTTGTGTTCGACCTCGCACTGCTCAGGTCAGCGCAAGGAGAGGAGGGCCTTTATATCATTGATTTGATTATTACCTTATTTTATTTTTATTGAAATATTTTTATTTTTATTTTAATATTACCTTTAAATATATACTTTCATCATTTAATACTATTTATTTATTTTATTTTATTATTACCTTTATATATATATATATATAATTTACTTTATCATTTAATACTATTTTTTTTTTATTATAACCTTTATATACTATTAAGGTTATAAGGTTATACTTTACTATTATACTATTATACTATTATTTATAATACTATTATTTTATTTTATTTTATTATTACCCCTATAAACATACATTTATCATCTAATACTTTTTATTTTTTTAATTTTATTTGTTATTTTTGTTCTATTATAGCTCTCTCTCTATATATATATACTTTTTTTTACTTTTTTTTTCATTTAATAGTATTTATTTTCTATTTTATTTTTATATTATTTATTTAATTATTACCATTATATATATACTTTTATCATTTAATACTTTTTAAATAATATTTATTTTTTATTTTATTATTAACTTTATAGATATTCTTTTATCATTTCATATATTTATTTTTCATTTTATTTTTTGTATTTTATTATAACATATATATACTTTTATCATTTAATAGTATTAATTTATTTCATTTTATTTTTTATTTTTATTTTATTCTAACCTTTATGTATATATATATATACACACACACACACACACACACATTTTTCATCTAATACTATTTATTTCTAATTTTATTCTAATTTATTTTTATTCTAAAACAAATGATATTAATTTATTACAAAAGCAGAAAAAGTTCTCGGTTAAAACGTTGCATCTTAAATTATTGAAAAAAAAAAAACAACCAAAGCTGTAAAGTGTGTAGAGTTTTGAACCCTTCATGACCCTTTCCATGAGTGGGCATATCTGCAGAGTTTGAATTAAGGAATTACCCAGAGTTCATAGAATTGGGACACAAGCAAACACTATACAAGCGAAATGAAAAGCCTGAAATGCTAAAAAAAAAAAAAAAACACATGGAGGGTTCAATCGGTGTTGGCGCAGCAAAAATATATTTTCCTCTGATTATATTATATAAACCAGCCTTCATCCACTGAGGACACACGCCGACAGGTGAGGCACACCTGTTTCTTTGTTTTCAGCTCTGAGAGGTAACAGCTGTCAATAAAGGGCTGCCCTATTCCCTTTTCTACCACTCTGCAGCCTCCCAGTCACTCTCCAGGTGCTGTCAGGTAAGTCTGTAAAGGCTCCGGTTTAGAAAGGAGACTCAGCCCAGCAACCGTAGAGTTTGGAAGCTCACCAGACCTGGTCTAAGTCAGAACCAATCAGCCTTACACACCTGGACCTGTATTGATTCTTCTCCACACTCTGTGTGTGACCATGGCTGCGTCTCACTTCCTGTTTTATATGGCTTGAGTCTTATGGCGGCCTTCCACCAGAGGACTTTGCTCAAACTCTTAAAAGACTGACAGCTGAGACCCTCTCATGTCTGAAGACAAGTTGTCTGCAGGCCGGTGAGTTTTTAGTCCCAGACTGACTGGTGGTCACTCACTACAAGACTAGAATACGATTCCTATTGAGATTATTTCCCATCATGCATCTGGTGGAAATTCACATCAATATTTCTTAAGCAGAGAACAGGATGCAGAAGGAGACAGAGATCACATGTGAGTGAATATCTCTTATAATCTGATGTTTTTAAATCATTTACATCGATTAGAAATGAAAGGAAAGTTAAACAGCGGAGCGACTTTGCATGTTACTGCAACAACTGAGGAACTATCCTGGAAACACTTCAGAATAAGGGTCGTCTCACCAAGGAAACAAACTGATCGGGCTTTTACTTCGGAAATCCGAGTGGAGGTTTGCCGTTCCTGTTGTGTCAGCCTGGAATAAACACACAGGAGCAGAGATCTGACCGCAGCTCTGAGCAGAAACGTTTTTAATCTCCTGAGTTCTGAGCAGACATTCAACAGCTCTAGAATGATCTATGCTCATGTTTTGCAGAATGAAGTGAATTAATGTGCTCACGCACAACACCGGCTCCCATTGGTCGTGGACGAGGGTCGCGTCACTGAGAAACACAATCAGCATACGACCAGACTAAAGACCTACAACAATATCAAACAGGTTTAATATTATGATGAATTTCCCTCCATGCACTAACCCAATGGATGTGTTTCACACATCCATCTGGAAAACCTTCGATAGACAGCGTTCAGGAAAGCCTTTGAAAAGAATACATAGAGTGTGATTGGATGAACTTTCTGTCCGTCACATCTTTACGGGCCAATCAGAGCAACGAAACACGTGATGTAGCCGCTACCGAGGAGGAAACTCCATAGAGAACTGCCTAACGGTAACCATGGCGACTGTAGACATGTCAGTACACGACTTTTGTGGTTTTTGAAAAGAAAACAACTCACTGCTGTTCTTTGTTCTTCTTTTAACGAAGAAGTGTCATCAAGTTCTGATGAAACTGGCGCTTTAGCAGCACCCATGATAATCTCTTCCACCATAGTTGCACTGGCCTCTTGCTGCTGCTTGCTTATGTCATGACTCCACCGTGCCTGAAAGTACTGCCCCCTGGACGCTGATTGGTCCTGTCACTTTCTAACCGGGCCCTAACGGTTACGACAGTAGCTTTGCAAGATGGATTCACCAGTGAGAAACAAGGAAACGGGCGTGCACACATCATAAACAATATGAAATACTATAATATAATCCAGACCGCTGCCTTTCACAGCACTTCCTAGTTTATGTGTGCGTGATGACGTATGATAAGGTTTCGTCTGCACTAAACCTGTTGCATTTTTTTCTTGCAGGTCATAAGTCACACTTGTTTTTGTTTCACCATGGTCTACTGCAAACATGTATGCCCTAAAACACTGATACTCAACACATGCTCTAGAGCAGTGGTTTTCAAATGTTTTTCACCCAAGGCACACCATATTTAAATCGATACAAAATAGACTATATAAATAATGTTACAGTCAAGGTGGCCTATAAGGGGAGATCAAGGGGACAGCTTTCTGGGGCCCAGCCAACTGAAGGATGATGGAGATGGCAAAAAAGGGCAAAAGGTGGCAAAAATGGGTTAAAGGTGATGAAAAAACATGGCAAAATTGGGCAATAAGTGGCTACACAAAGTCAGAAATGGGCAGAAATTGGTAAAAAAAAAAAAAAAAAAAAAAGTGGCCAACCATGGGTTGAAATTGGCCAAAACTTGTTGAAAGTGTCAAAATATTGACAAAAATGGGTTATAATTGGCCTAAAAGGATTAACCATGTACAAAGGTGGTAAAAATTGGATAAAAGTGATAAGAAAAAGGGCAAAAGTGGGCAAAAAAGTGGCAAAATAGATCACAAGTGGCAGAAAAGTGGAAAACGGGTTAAAGTTACTACAAGGTGGTAAAAAGGGGTTAAAAGTGATGGGAGAAAATGGCAAAAAATGGCCAAACAATAGCAAAATTTTGCAGAAAGTGGCAAAAAGGATGCTAAACAGCATGTTGGCTGTCTCGATGGGAAATTGGAGTACAAAAAACAAGACGGAACAGTCGACCGGCATAAAGTGTTATGCACATTCTGCAGGAAGGAGTTTTCTTTTCACCGAAGCACTTCCAGCTTAAAATACCACATTAATGCCAAGCATACGTTCATCTGGGATTCTACTAGCACTTTGGCTAACGCGTCGCCAAGCTTGCGACAAACCACCCTCACGGAGTCTGCTTATGCAAAATGAAACGCGATTAATATTGATCAAAAATGAATTATAATTGGGGCACGCCAGTAGTCGAGTAGCTAAGGCGCACGCCATGTACACAGGGGTTCGAATCCGGCCCGTGGCACTATTTCCTGCATGTCTCTCCCCGCTCTCTTCCCTGTTTCCGACTCTATCCTCTGTCCTATCAAAGGCCAAAAATAAATCTTAAAAAAAAAAAAGAATTACACTTAATCATGATTAATCGAAATTAATCCACAGCAACCCTGTGATTAATCTAAATAAAAATTGTAATTGTTTGACAGCACTACAAATAACATTAATCAGTTTGTTTCCCACACTTACACAGTAGGCTTTAATTGTCAAACTTAATTGTCAACCTCTATTTTTGTCTGTATAAGTCCAATCCCCTTATTTGCAATTTTTTGCTACTTTTATTCCAGTTTTACTGCTTTTAGCCCATTTTTGCCAATTTTATCCTGCTTTTTGCAATTAAATGCCTCTTTTTGCCCATTTTCCCACCTTTTTGCTAATTTTTTCCCATTCATTTTTTGCCAAATTTTGCCACCTGTAAGTCATTTTTTTTTACCACTTCTCACCTATTTTTGTCACTTTCTGCCCTTTTGTGCCACTTTTCTCAGTCTTAGCCACTTTAAGCCCATTTTTGCCACTTCGTTCTGTCACTTTTTTACCAATTTTTGACACTTTTATCCTGCTTGCTGCAATTTTTTGCCCCTTCTCGCCCATTTAAGCTGCCTTTTGCTATTAATTGCCACTTTTTGCCCATTTTTCCCACCCTTTTTTTTTCGGATTTTTGCCCATTTTAGTCACTTTTCACTCATTTTTGCCATGCTTTTGCTACTTTAGGGCCATTTTTGCCACCTTCAACTTATTTTAATTGTGACATTTCACCACTTAGATTGTGGATCTTGCAAATGTATTTTTAAAGAATTAGGCTCTTTGGTTGATCAGGGTTGACTAACACTAAAATATCTGGGACAATTAGAGATTTGATTGCACTACTGTAAATATACTATTTTTTTTATAAACCTGTTGTCTTTCTGAAAACTGATCACATTTCATTTTCTCTTCATTTTTGCCTTCTGCTGTAGGTCATAAAGGGTTAACTGATCCTGAAGAAGAGGGAAAACTAAGAATCCATTCTTACTAAAGCTCTCTGGAGGATCTGAGAGGACATGGTGTTTCTTTCTGTCTCTGCACTAGTTCATCTTTAACAGCAGAAAACATTCTAATAAAAGCACTGAGGTTTAAAACGAGAACAGCCTGTGTCAGAGCCAGCATGTTGGTCCGGTTCTGCATGTGGAGCAGATCTCCCTCCTCCTCCTGGATGTTTTCCCGGTGATCAGACCCTCCACGGAGCGAGCCGCCGCTGCTGTTCCTGTGTTTTTTAACATGTGTTTAAACACTCAGACTCTGAGGAGACTGAATACTGACCTGAAACTCAAACACACCAGTCTGCAGAGAGGAAAGAAGCAATGTTTACAGAAGTCTACTGATAAATCCCACATTTCTAGAGAGTACATGTTTTCTAGTAGTTTCCACAGACATTTTCAGACTCTTTTCTGCCATGTCAGACATGTCTACTGCTGCCATGGAAACGCTGGATCTTACAGCTACTTAGCTTTAACTGCTACAGGAAGCTGCCGTTCTGTTGCTGTGTCTCTTTCCTGTTTGGCGCTCATTTCTTGTGTCTTGGACCGGTGGAGGACTCAGGCTGTTTGAGGGGCAGGGGTGACTGGAGGTACACAGGCACATAAAAAACTCTTCCAATTCAGTGATACTCAACGTGTGGCTCTGGAACCGCATGTGGCTCTTTAGTGATTATTTGTGGCTCTTTTACATCTTTATTAGGGCCCGAGCGCCAACCAAGGGTCAGCGAGGACCCTGTTGGATTTCGTTTGTCCAAAGAATTCAGGCAATTCAAGGCCTGGTTTCGGTCCTCAATACATGTAAAAAGTCTGTTTTTTCTCAAAAATTGTCCCCTGTGAGAAATAGCCATCTGGTGGTGGAACAGTGTAAGTCCATCATGCAGTTTTTTCTAGGAGGCGTCAAAAGTGAGATAGGGCCCTGGGTAATACCTACGTGCACGAAAATCGGTACACATATGTACCATGATGAGCTGGAAAAAAAATTACATTATGACCATCCTTTAAAACATACAGGAACTGAACCACAGACAAATCTGGTGTTTTTTGGCTATTTTTTACTGACGGACACTTTGTGCATTTGAACAAACTCGTCTGAGGGCTTTCATCTGATTGGCTCCATAATTTTTTTACTCAAACTAGAAAACCTTGAGACCCAAAGTTGTGCTCTTGGTGAGTTTTCACCATAGGGCGGTTAACAGACGTTATCAGAGCACAAACTTAAACTTTGTTTTTGTCAGTTTTCAACTGTGAAATTACATCAACATTGCCTTATAACTTTTTAGTGTTTATTTCAATCATCACCAAACTCCACAATGATAATCACACATTAGTCCTGAATTTATTCATGTATCAATACCATTATATTGTCACAGCGCCCCCCTTCTGCCAGGTGGACATTTGCACCACTGATTTTTGATGTGTTTTTCATGTGTTGCCACAATAAATCAGCCCTGGCACACCGTTCAACCCAGGCTGATGAATTTTGGTGTGGATATAGGGCATCATGTGACCAACATAAAAGCCTCTTGGACCTATGTCTAAATCAACACAGGAAGTCCACCAGCTTCATCACAGTTTCACAATAATCCTTCATTTGTGTCTAGCCCTAAATTTTTCAACAGTCATAACTCTGGAATACGTCGTTGTATCTTTGACAGATTTTATGTGCCTGATAACAGCACAGGCTAGAGCACATTTAAGTTTTTAAATTTTGAAAAAATTGTTCAGCCCCACCCTCTGTCAAAAGAATGTCATTTCTTCTGAATGTCACATTCCATTACCTACATGGTTGGCCAAATCATGCTGAAATTAACTCAGGTTGTTCCCAAGGACTTCACATTACACATATGAAAGGGTCAAATTTTTACATATAAAGGCGTGGCTCTGGTGGTTTTTTTTTTTGTTCGCCAAGAAACAGGAAGTAGAATTTTCAGAGGCGTATGATATGTGTAAAGCAATAAGACTTGGCAAAAAAATTGTCATTAGCATGCTGAGATGATTGATGTGATGTATGCTGGTGGGCGTGGCCTATCGGCTCAATGGTGCCCCCTACAATTTTTTTTTAAATTCAGCCCCCCCAGCAGGTTAAGCCTTGGATTTCAAACATTTGCAAGCATGTGTGCCATAACAAAACAATGCGCAAAAAAGCCTCTTGGACCCATATCATAAATCAAACAGGAAGTCTGCCATTTCGATTTTTAGGGCATGGGCACTGACCAGAGAGAGAGCCCTATTGTATCTGTAAGAACCTTTTTTCTGTCACAACTTTTGAATTTTTGGGGGCCTTAACATGCTCTAAAACTAATGAAATTTGGCGGCTTGTTAGATCCTGGTGAAAGATTTCGTATTCTGGTGGTTCCATTCATCTCGCTCAAAAAATGGCCCCTCAGGAGCCCCAAAACATGGTTTTTGTTGGTATTCAGAAGCCCCGCCCACATTTTTTGAGCCACATGCATGAAACTTGGTACACATATGTATCATCACTAGACAAACAAAAAATCCTCTGGGACCATCCTCTAAAATGCACAGGAAGTGAACTCATAAGGAAATGTGTCCAAATTTGGCTGTTTTTTTGGTCAATTTACAGTCCTTGCATTTGAACCAACTCATCTGAGGGGATTTCTCTCCTGGACTCCAGACTGGTATTTCCTGAAACTAGACAAAATGGAGATCTCATCTTGTGCTCTACAGGAGTTTTCCCCAGGGGGAAGGGCTGTTATAAGGGTCCAAACTTTGATGACCACTTCTTTCATCATTTTCTCTAAAAATATGGTGTAAAAACAATAACTATTGTCCATAGATTTTCAGTGCTTACACCAATCATCACCAAAATTCTTACTGGTGATCACAAATGGAGCCTCTATCAAATCATGTGACAAACATAAAACAAGTTGATTTTGCCACTTTTTCCACTTTTCTCACTTTTAAAATTCAGCCCCCGAACACCGTAAAACTTAAGCACATGATATTTGGGCAGTACATGCACCATGACCACACCTACAAAAAGCCTATTGGACCCATGCCAAAATCCCAAATGGAAGTTCAACAGCTCCGCCCCAATTTTAAAATTTCCCCTTTTTGGACATTTATTCACTGGAAACAGATGTAATTTTGGAGGATATCATTCTATGGCCTTCAGTGTGTTATGGCAACACATCAGTATCACACTAAACATGCCCACATGAAAACAGCTCATCATGGCGCCCTCTACTGCCAACAGGAAGTGATGCAAATGGGTCATTTCTGCATTTGTCTTTGAGTGTTTAACCTATCATGCTCTGGTTTTGACCAGAAGTCCTCAATATTTGTCCCTACATAGACATGTTTCATTCCCGGATGACCCAGTGGCCATGACAGCCATTTTTGATCCTTCGCCATTGGACAGGAAGTGGGTCATTTCTGTATTATTCTTACTGTGTTGAACCTATCACACTCTGATTTTCACCTGAACTCATCAATATCTGTCCCAATATTGACATGACTCATTAACAGATGCCCCAGTGGCCATAGCAGCCATTTTGATCCTTCGCCATGAGACAGGAAGTTGGTGGAACTCTCATATGAAACATCGGATTGCATTCAAATTTCACATTTATGATCAGCATCTGCCTCTCTGCAAATGTCAATGTTAATTTAATGGTTTGACTGTAGCGCCCCCTACTATAAGATGCAAATACACTGCCAAAAATAGCAATTCCAATCTTTTTTCAATGTTTTCTTTTTTTTAACCTATCATGCCCTGACTTTGACCTCAACTCCTCAATATCTGTCCAATATTGACATGTTTCATTAACAGATGCCCCAGCGGCCATGTTGGCCATTTTGATCCTTCCCCATCAGGACAGGAATTGGGTCATTTTTGTATTTCTCTTACTGTGTTGAACCTATCATGCTCTGGTTTTGGCATGAACTCCTTATTATCCATTCCAACATCGTGTGACACTCCCGAAAGCCCCAGTGATCATGGCAGCCATTTTGATCCATTGCCACGCTAGTCAGATCTCTATTTTTTCTCACTTTTTAAAATTTTTGTTTTAATGTTTTTGTTATTCGTTTTTGGGTGTTTTTTCTATAAGGGGATTGTTCTTTGTTAAGTCATTTTTAAAATGGATTCCAATATATTTTTTGTGCTTTCTTTAACATTTTCTGGGTGTTTTGTCATTTTTTCACCATCTTTATCATCATTTTTAAAATAATTTTTATTTTTTCTCTCATTAATTTTAGTCAACTTTCATTGAGTGTATGTTTCATATGATTATAAGTTTTGTTTAATTTTCTTTTGTCTTTATTTTCACTTTGAGCATTTTTTGTCATCTTTTCATCAGTGTTTTTTCATTTTTTTATCACTTTTACATCATGTTTTTTGTCTGTCATTTTCTTTCATTTTTTTCATTTGTCCTGAAATTTTTAAATTATTTTTTCATCATTTGTTTGTGATCAATTTTTCATTAAAAAAAAAACGTTACATGACCTTAACATTACACAGTAGTTTAAGTTCTCAAAGAATTCACATTAAATGTGTTAACTTTAATTGTGGGTTTTAACCATAATGTGCCGAACTCTTTGCAATAGCTCACCAATTTCTCCATCAGAGGCACACTATCATTGGACCACAAACTAGCAGACAAAATGTTTAAAAGATTATTTTTTTCACTGATCGTCACTAGCAAAAGGACAATAAGCCTATTGTGATATAAATGTTCTTCTTTCAAACAGGACACAGTAATTTGAATTTCAGAGAACTGTTATCAGTGAAGTGATGTATACTGTATCTCAGCTTGGCGATAAAAACACACATTTTCATGTGGACATTCACATTTAATGTCAGTGAATGCAGTTCAATATGTATAATTTTAACTCTTTGTCATGTCCTGGCATCAAACTTAACAAATTTCAATATAAGCAGAAATTTTGTTAACCCAACCACATAACATCCCATTTCTTACAGATGTTTAAGGCCAATTGTAGCAGCTTTTATCTTTGTTTTTTCAACAAAATATGCAAGATTGTGGTATCAAGTATTACAGTTTTAGCATATAAAGAAAATAAAATAAGGGAGTACGTCGTTGTATGACTGTGCCCTTTCAGCATTTAAGTTTGTTAGAATCAGAACTCTAATTGTTTTCAACTTGTTTCTGAAACTCCTGCTTAACTTCATATTTATTTTAGTTTCTAATTTTTGAGTGCTCCTTGGCATTCCTGGAGGTGATAATTTTTTTCAGATATAAAGGAGGACTTTAACAGCTTCAATCAAGCTTGTTTAAGGGATAAAGAAAGCAACACAAACACCAGATGAAAATTGCGACTTCAAGTAATTTATTTATAAAAGTAAAACAATAACAAGGCAAAATGAAAGGGCCATCTAGTGCTGTTGAAATGAAAAAAAAAATAGAAAATTACACTAAAATACCCTTGATCTCCTGTGTTTACACAGTAACACTGGCCCAATCTTACAAGTGCCTCAAAACAGTTTTTACAATTGAAAAATCTACTACCACAGAGCACAGACTTCTTAACTTTTTATCAATAAGCGCTCTCTTCACTCATTGGCTAGTCAGGTTTGGAGGCTGCTTACAGATCAGCCACCGAAGAACAGGTGAACAGGCCAGGCAACTGTCTAAGACAACTAATACACATGCCCATTCAAGTGCTCACAAACACAGCTCTCCATAAGGATATGAAAGGAACAGAAGAAGCAGCAGCATAACTGTTCATTTGATTTGGTGTTTTCACATAGATATTAAAGAGAGAAGCAGTTTTGCAAATTCCTGTCATTACAGTTTTTCTTTTGATAAGTGGTTTGTCATGTTTTGTTTAAATTTGTAGGTAAACAAAGCGCCTCTTTGTTCCTTTTTAATTGTTCTTTCTTGACTAAAGATCATTTTAATTCTGTCTTTATGCTTTTTGTTGGATATAGAGGTTCCTGATTTTGAAATGGCATTGTATACACAAGTGTCTCTACTGGGGTTTACAATTAACAGAAACTTTGGTACATGTCTGTGTTTCATTGTTTACTCTTGTTTCATCAGTGAAGCCTTTCCTTACTTTAAAAAGGTGTCTACTAAAAGATACTATACCATTGACTTGATTTTTCAACCATCAGACCAGGACCCTCCACCTCGTCTCCACCTCGGCATAAGAATACAAGAAGTTCTCTTAAACAGTAGCTGAACAAGATCATGCACATAATTACAATTAAGTTTAGGTTTTCACATGCACCGACAATAAACTCTAACTAAACGCGCAACTAACCTCACTGCAAGTACAAGTCAGGCTGCTTTCAGCCTGACTGAGATCATGGGGCCCAGATGGTCCCGGTCAGCCTAAACAGATAGCCATGCTCGACTCACAGGAGATGGTGTAACACAAAAGACACCAAAAAACTACTCAGAATAAATAAAATGAAAAGTGCAGAAGTAAAATTAAAACCGCGTACCTAGACTGACTGAGATCATGGGGCCCAGATGGTCCCCGTCAGGCTAGATAATCAACTAACCCTGGCACTATGACAAACACTTACAAAAATACTACAGGGGTGTTTTGATTAGAAATTTGAAAGAAAACAGCACTCCCCGTTTCTGTAGTGGTGTCAAGAATCCTCCTTTTGTTGATCATTCAGGCCAGCCTGTACTTTAAAAATTAAACAGATTATTGTATTAGTGGTGCTGATGCAATGTTCAGTTTATTTACCCAAAAACAAAAACATTTCTTTCAGAAATGGAGATGGAAAGACTAGTCAGAGAAAAGCATGAAGGCGGAAGAACCCAAAGGACACATAGCATACAAATGCAAGATAATGATAGGGAAAAATACTGGCCACATGGCTGCAACATTGTATTATTTAATTTAATAATAATAATAATAATAATAATAATAATAATCAGTATTTGGCAATTAATTTATTTTGTCAGATTTTTTCATTTATTTATGGAATCACTCACCACAGCATGAAGCTGTTTACATTGCACATGCAGACTGTAGTTAAACTTTAATTTTGCTTATTTCATCTTGGACAGTTTCTGAATTTAAACAGGAAATCGAGAGAAATGTTTAACAGTTTCCCATGATGTAGACAGCACTTGGTTGACCTAAAAGGGTGAGTTGTATTAATTGACAAATATTCAATGTGTGATGCTATTCTCTTCTCACTTTGCATTTAATGGTCTAAGTCTTCTTGTTAGCTTCTGTGAAGGATTTATCAATAAGCTAATAAACTCCTTTCATCTTATTTGCTAAAATTTGCTGCATTAAGTATAAACACATTTGGCCACACAATCAAGGATTCATCCATTATAATAAATAACTGAAGCTTTTTTGGGATATTATGTGGTACTCCTTTTACACACAAGGCAACTGTTTTTCATTTGACATGGTAACTCTTTAACACACTACATTCACAAATATAATGAAACATTTTTGTTTGAAATCAACACATTTAGACTTAGAAATAAAACAATTGCAAGTGCTATTTTTTTTATATTATTCTATGGCATGATAGTTATTTGATGAAGCAAAGCCAGGGATTTTTTTTGTATGTTTTAATTATTATTCTTCTCATTTCATACAGTTTTAACAGCTCTGGTAAATGTGTGCTCTATTTTTTGACAAAGAGTTGGAAATAATTTAGTGTCTTATTTGCTGACTGATTGAAAATAACCATCCAATCAATCGACTGTTAAAATAATCAATAGTTGCAGATTTATTGTACAGAGGACTGTTTCAAGAGTAAATGAAGTATGACCAAACAGGCAAGAGGGGCATCTTATGGAACTTTTTTTCAACACCAAAAAGTTTATGTCCTTAAAGGGTCCACAGTCACAATGAAAATACAGCAAAAAATGCAGACTTTTGGAAATCAGGCAAACTGAGAAATAGTAATTGTACTATACCATTTCATCCCTCTTCAGCCTTATGATCAGGAACCTCTGAGATGTCGTCTCTGTAAAAGATTAGGATAAGTATATTCAAATAACAAATGAACAAGGTTACATGCACACAATCAAGGTAGTCACGATAAGGTTTAATTATCAGTGCTTGTCACACCTTAAACAATTTTAATAGCTCTGGGACATCTTTACTCTGTTTTTCTATGTAAGGATGGGAATTTTAAGTGTTAAATTTGCTGAGCAATTGAGAAATAACTAACCAAGCTATAAATTCTTTTAAAAAAATCTTTGTTTAAGCTTTAACGTACAAAGACCTGTTACAAGAGTAAAGGAGATACAACCAATCAGGCCACTGGGGTATCTTATTCTCCAAACACCAACAATGTTTATGTACTAATATGGCCCTTCTTCAAAATGAAAGTACAGTCAAAATACTAAAATTCAGAAAGAAAAAAAATGGATTCTAAATGTATCTTACCATTATCAGCCTCCTCTTCAAGCATCAGACCAGGACCCTCCACCTTGTCTCCACCTCGGCATAAGAATACAAGAAGTGCTCTTAAACAGTAGCTGAACAAGATCATGTACATAATTACAATTAAGTTTAGGTTTTTACATGCATCGACAATAAACTCCAACTAAACGCGCAACTAACCTCACTGCAAGTACAAGTCAGGCTGGTATCAGCCTGACTGAGATCATGGGGCCCAGATGGTCCCAGTCAGCCTAAACAGACAGCCATGCTCGACTTACAGGAGATGGTGTAACACAAAAGACACCAAAAAACTACTCAGAATAAATAAAATGAAAAGTGCAGAAGTAAAATTAAAACCGCGTACCTAGACTGACTGAGATCATGGGGCCCAGATGGTCCCCGTCAGGCTAGATAATCAACTAACCCTGGCACTATGACAATCACTTACAAAAATACTACAAGGGAGTTTTGATGAGAAATTTGAAAGAAAACAGCACTCCCCGTTTCTGTAGTGTTGTCAAGGATCCTCCTTTCGTCGATCATTCAGGCTAGCCTGCAATTAAAAAATTAAACAGATTATTGTATTAGTGGTGCTGATGCAATGTTCAGTTTATTTACCCAAAAACAAAAACATTTCTTTCAGAAATGGAGATGGAAAGACTAGTCAGAGAAAAGCATGAAGGCGGAAGAACCCAAAGGACACATAGCATACAAATGCAAGATAATGATAGGGAAAAATACTGGCCACATGGCTGCAACATTGTATTATTTAATTTAATAATAATAATAATAATAATAATAATAATAATCAATATTTGGCAATACATTTATTTTGTCATAGATTTATTTATTTATGGAATAACTCACTGCAGGATGAAGCTGTTTACATTGCACACACAGACTGTAGCTAAACTTTAATTTGGCCTATTACATCTTGGACAGTTTCTGAATTTCAACTGGAAATTAAGAGAAATGTTTAACAGTTTCCCATGATGTAAACAGCACTTGGTTGACCTAAAAGAGTGAGTTGTCTCAACTGACAAATATTCAGTGTGTGATGCTATTCTCTGCTCACTTTGCATTGAATTGTTTAAGTCTTCTTGCTAGCTTCTTTGAAGGATTTATCAATAAGCTAATAAACTCCTTTCATCTTATTTGCTAAAATTTGCTGCATTAAGTATAAACACATTTGGCCACACAATCAAGGATTCAGCCATTATATCAAATAACTGAAGCTTTTTTGGGGGAGATTATGTTGTACTCCTTTGACACACAAGGCATCTGTTTTTCATTTGACATGGTAACTCTGAAACACACTACATCCACAAATGTAATGAAACATTTTTGTTTGAAATCAACACATTTAGACTTAGAAATAAAACAATTGCAAGTGCTATTTTTTTTATATTATTCTATGGCATGATAGTTATTTGATGAAGCAAAGCCAGGGATTTTTTTTGTATGTTTTAATAGTTATTCTTCTCATTTCATACAGTTTTAACAGCTCTGGTAAATCTGTGCTCTATTTTTTGACAAAGAGTTGGAAGTAATTTAGTGTCTAATTTGCTGAGCAATTGAAAATAACCATCCAATCAATCCACTGTTAAAATAATCAATAGTTGCAGATTTATTGTACAGAGGACTGTTTCATGAGTAAATGAAGTATGACCAAACAGGCAAGAGGGGCATCTTATCAAACTTTTTTTCAACACCAAAATGTTTATGTCCTTATAGCATTCACAGTCACAACGAAAATACAGCAAAAAATGCAGACTTTGGGAAATCAGGCAAATTGATAAATAGCAATTGTACTATACCATTTCATCCCTCTTCAGCCTCATGATCAGGAATCTCGGACATTTAGTCCCTGCAAAAGATTAGGATAAGAACATTCAAATAACAAATTAACAAGGTTACATGCACACAATCAAGGTAGTCACGATAAGGTTTAATTATCAGTGCTTGTCACACCTTAAACAATTTTAATAGCTCTGGGACATCTTTACTCTGTTTTTCTATGTAAGGATGGGAATTTTAAGTGTTAAATTTGCTGAGCAATTGAGAAATAACTAACCAAGCTATAAATTCTTTTAAAAAAATCTTTGTTTAAGCTTTAACGTACAAAGACCTGTTACAAGAGTAAAGGAGATACAACCAATCAGGCCACTGGGGTATCTTATTCTCCAAACACCAACAATGTTTATGTACTAATATGGCCCTTCTTCAAAATGAAAGTACAGTCAAAATACTAAAATTCAGAAAGAAAAAAAATGGATTCTAAATGTATCTTACCATTATCAGCCTCCTCTTCAACCATCAGACCAGGACCCTCCACCTCGTCTCCACCTCGGCATAAGAATACAAGAAGTGCTCTTAAACAGTAGCTGAACAAGATCATGTACATAATTACAATTAAGTTTAGGTTTTCACATGCACCGACAATAAACTCTAACTAAACGCGCAACTAACCTCACTGCAAGTACAAGTCAGGCTGCTTTCAGCCTGACTGAGATCATGGGGCCCAGATGGTCCCGGTCAGCCTAAACAGACAGCCATGCTCGACTTACAGGAGATGGTGTAACACAAAAGACACCAAAAAACTACTCAGAATAAATAAAATGAAAAGTGCAGAAGTAAAATTAAAACCGCGTACCTAGACTGACTGAGATCATGGGGCCCAGATGGTCCCCGTCAGGCTAGATAATCAACTAACCCTGGCACTATGACAAACACTTACAAAAATACTACAGGGGTGTTTTGATTAGAAATTTGAAAGAAAACAGCACTCCCCGTTTCTGTAGTGGTGTCAAGAATCCTCTTGTTGCTCATTCAGGCCAGCCTGTAATTTAAAAATTAAACAGATTGTTGTATTAGTGGTGCTGATGCAATGTTCAGTTTATTTACCTAAAAACATGTTTGTGTTTCATGTCCCTCAGTGAATGGGGACTGACAAGATAAGTATTAATGAGCTACAATAACTTGACCAAGTTCTGTAAAGTGCCATAAGCCCAATAACTTGATGTCTGGGGTTTTTTCTTCGTAAGTACTAACAAAAGCCATTTGGTTTAATAAGAAAAACCCACAGACAATAAAGCACTGATCAAAGCAGACAGTTCCATCTTAAGTATTCTTGAAAGTACTTACCCATTTCGTAGGTGGTTCAGCTAAGCTGCACAGGTCATCAGTCCTGCAATTTAACAAATTGATACATTAATATTGCTGAGGCAACAATCTGTTTATTGACAATAAACATTTGTATGTACTGATTGGCAAGTATTCAGTCTATGATACAATTTTCTTCTTGCTTCAGTGAAGAATTTACCAATAAGTTAATCAATGTGGCAATTTTTAGCAAATAAAATGAGTAGAGTTAACAATAAAGACATTTGGCTACACAACACAATATTCAACCATAATAACAAATAAGCATGCTTCTTTTGGGAGATGTGTTGTTTTCAATCAAAGCATTTGTCTTTACTCTGCCATTTGTTTTATTTGTATTTTAGATTGAGAGCAAGTTAAGTAAACCCCTGTCTGTTCTGAGTTAGAAAAAGCTTTGTCACAGTTCTGTGTTTTAGACCTTTCTTCGTATAAGTGCCTTGTACTGTTATTTGTAGCTTTTAATATTAAGGTTCACAAAACGCTTTGTTCTTTGTTTGGACAACTGGTCTGAAAAGGAATTTTCACATTGATGTTATTGGTTTTCAATTTTGAGAGACTGTCATATCCCTTAGTGTTTGCATGATACAGTTTTTAAAGTTTTTTTTTTTTTTTGTTCCTATGACATTGAGAGTAAGTTTTCGATAAGAATGCACATGGCTGATGATTTTGTTTGGGTTTTGAGTGAACTCTGCAGTTGTTTTATAAAAACAATAAGTAAAAACAATACTCATATCAAGAGAGCACAACACAGAACAATTACACAGCCATATTCCTTATTAGTATTGGTGTTTTACATTTTTGACAAGAGCTTTTCAGGTTGCAATGTATTTTAGTGTTTTAGTGGCCTCTTTCAGATTGACAGAGAGCACTTGGCCAAGGTACTGCCTGTCAGACTTACTAGACAACCACCCCTTCCAGGTAAATTTCCATTAAACATAAAAGGCAATCCAAAATGGACCAAATGCCTCTTAACCTTCAACAGAAAACAAAGCACTGGTCAAAATGTTAAACACTGTCAACAAAATTAAACAAATTACCATGCTTAAACAAGAATACAAAATGCAGATGGATAAAATCTTCTCTGCAACATCAGGAATAACTGCAACCAATTCAAGATCAATGTGACAAGACACTTAAAAAAAAAAAAATCTTCACCCCACTTCAGCCTTTTAACCAAATGACATTTAAAAAATGTCATTTGCTATGTAGTTATAACATACACAATGCAAAACTAAAACAAAAAAAAAAAAAAAAACAAAAAAAAAACAACAGAGGGATTACACATCAAGTTCAGAAAACAAGACATTCAGTAAACATACATAAATTTCTTTGTTTTGGGTTGTTACTGTTCCAGATTATGTCCAATAAATATATAGCAAACAAAACAGAGTTAGAAAGTTTAAATGATAGCTTGTTGCCCAGGTTTTCAGCATCACAGTCCATGGACAGCCACAACTTTTGTCCATAAACCTGTAACACAAGCATAAATGAGATACACCAAACAGGCCAGAGGGTTATCATTTACTACTCACTGCCTGTGAAGCTGATGTCCTTATACGGTCTAAAGTTACAATAACAGCCACATTTTAATTTGAAAAGTAAACATGATGAAATAGAACACACACTGTACCATTTTCTTTATTCTTCTTTAACCTCAGAGCCAGACCTCTTCCCCAAGAATCTACTCTGCAAAACATCAAAAGAGATACATCTTTATTAAAATAATAACTTAAGGTAATACATGGGCCACCCTTTTGTTCCATGGTAATGGAACAACCATCCTTATCAAAACCAACACAAATTAGATTTACAAATCATTGATCAAAATCAATGTTTGAAATTAAAAAAAAACACTTCTTGAAAGAACAAAACAATACTAACTATTTTGTGTGAAGACTCCTTCTTTTGCAGATATTCAGAGCAGCACAGGTAGCTTAACCTGCAATTTGAAATAACAAAAATTGTTACATTAGTAATGCTCAGCCATGGTTCAATGTATTGCCCTGATCAACATTCAGTTTGAGTAGATGAAATGAAATTGGAGAAATCAGAAAAAAGTAGGTAGCCAGCGGTAATCAAAGGCAAGAAAGAAAACAAGTAGCAGCAGAGGAATAATTCTGAAAACTTTCTAGTTAGAGAAATCATAGCTGCACTTTACCATCTTGGACTTCTCTTAAATTTCGGTATCAGGAGCTTCTGAAGAATAGACTCTGCAAAGGAATGAAGAAAGATTAAAGGAATTAGTGAAAAATGTCAAACAAACACAGGAACAGGGTAAACAGAATGCCTCTTAAACAAAATCTCAAAAGGTTTGAGAAGCAACAGTAAAAACAAAGAACCAAAGGCACATGGAGAAAACCACATGAAAATTGCGAGACTGGCAGCCTTTCAGACTGACTGAGAGCATTGGCCCAAATGCTCTCTGTCAGGCCAAAAAGACAGCCACAGCATAGTAATAATGTCATATCTAAAAGGGGTGGAAAGACTTTATCACCAACAAATATTTAAAAAACTCAATGCTTTTGAAATAATAGGCATCAAACCCTAAAATAAGAATGTTTCAAACATTAATGCTTGGAAAAAAACAGACTAAGTTTAAGAATCAACAATACAACCAAGCAGTGCTGCCAACACAACAACAACATTTCTTGTAATAAATCTGTAAAATAGAAATGATACTCCCCTGGTTTATTATTGCTGTTTAGTGCCTCATCTATTTGTAGACAGTTCAGACCAGCACAGGAGCTTAACCTGCAAGGATTCAATTCGATGAGCAAATACAAAATAATCAGCAAATGAATCATTGAGAAAAATCAATGTTTCAACAGCCAAAAAGTTAATGTCCTAATACGGTCCAATGAAAGTACAGTCAAAATACAGAAATTTGGGAAGTCAACAAATGGAAAAACAGTAAATGTACTGTACCATCATCAACCTCCTCTTCAACCTCCAGACCAGGTCCCCAGAAAAATCTCCACCGTGGCATAAGATAATGAGAAGTGCATTTGAACAGTTACTGAACAATGCCATGTACATTATTACAATCAGGTTTCAGGTTTTTACAAGCAACGACACAACACTGAAGTAAACTGAAACTAAACGCCTAACTAACCTCACTGAAAGTGCAAGACAGGCAGCCTTCAGCATGACTGAGACCAAGGGCCCAAATGGTTCCAGTCAGGCCAAATAGACAACCATGCCTGACTCACAGGAGGCACATTGGTGTAACACAAAAGTACTCACAATAAATATGATGATTAGTGCAAAAAAAATAAAGAAAAGAAAAGAAAAAGAAACTAAAAACACACACCTCGACCAACTGAGACCATGGAGCCCTGACGGTTCACGTCAGACTAGATGATTAACTAACCCTGACTGAAGAGACACTATGCATAACACAAAAATACTAAAAGGGTGTTAAGATGGGAAATTGGAAAAACACTCCACGTTTCTGTAGCGGTGTGAGGAATCCTCCTTATGTAGATCATCCAGCCCAGCCTGAAATTAAAAATTATTAGATTGTTGTATTAGTGTTGCTGGCAATGTTCAGCTTATTTCCCCAAAACATTCCATTATAGCCCTTTCACAAAAAGAGGTAGAAAGAGTAGTCAAAGAAGAGCATGAATGCAGAGGGAACACAAGGAGACTGTTACAGTTTGTAATAAGGTTTTGGCAAGCACTTAAAATAACAACCCAAGGCACATGGAGAAAACCTCAATGAAAATGCAAGGCTGCCAGCTTTTACAGCAACTAAGAGAATCAGCCCAAAATTTGCCCTAGCATGCTAAATAGAAAGCCACGACTGACTAACAAAAGGCACATTAAGCAGTTTAATGGAATATCATCTCTACCTTCAGAAAAATAACATGAAAATAAACTAAATTTTTAAAAGAAAATCACAATTTAAACCAACACAAATTCAATTTACAAAGCACTGATCAAAATGCTGGAAGAACAGAAAAACATTTTTCTTGAAAAAAATCTGAAAAAAAAAAATGGTGATGCTTACTGTTATATATGAACACTCATCCTTTTGTAGATATTCAGAGCAGCACAGCTGGCTTAACCTGAAATTTGAAGTAACTCAAATGGTCACATTAGTAATGCTGAGGCATGGATCAATGTATTACCCCAATTGGCAGTCAATATGAGTGTAAAAAAGTGCATTAGAGGAATCAGAAAAAAGTAGGGAGCAAGAGGTAATCAAAGGAGGAAGCAAGTAGCAGCAGAGTAATAATTCTGAAAACTTTCTGGCTAGAGAAATCATAGCAGCACTACACCATCCTGGACTTCTCTTAAATTTCGGTACCAGGAGTTTTTGCAGAATAGACTCTGCAATGGATCAAAGAAGAAAGATTAATTATCATTGGAGTAGGGTAATTGCAATGCCTCCAGAACAAAATCTCAAGTGATTGGGGTCAGCTGTTTTATTTTTTAGAACCAAAGGCACATGGAAGAAACCACATGAAAATTGCAAAGCTGGCAGCCTTTCAGACTGACAGAGCACCGGCCCAAATGCTCTGTCAGGTTGAGAAGACAGCCACAACTTAGTAATAAGGGCATATCTAAGAAGGGACTTTATCACAAACTCAATTCAACAGATTAGCCACAAACCGTAGATTAAAGGGAAACCTATGAAAAATTAAAGCTCAAAAACAGATCAAGTTCCAGAATCAACAATACAAGCAACCAGCGTCGTCATTTCTTCCAACAAATCGTTTAAGCAAAAAGAATACCTCCTCATTCCTGTAGTTCTGGTGGGTCCCTCATCCTTTTGTAGACCGTTCAGGGAAACAAAAGAAGCAACCTACAATTTTAAATAAAGCAAACTGTTGCATTACTAATGCTGAGGCATTGCTCAATATATTGAGCTGACTGACATTCAATTTGAGTTCAAGAAACGGCATTAGATAAGACAAATAAAAAACCAGGCAGGAAGAGGGAGTCAGAGACAGCAAGTAGCAGCAGAGAAATGGTTCTGAAAACTTGCTGGCAAAAGATAGAAATAAGACCAAATAACACAAATTCACCAAATATAAATTACAATGAAACAGCACCTCTGACCTAATGGGTCCACAAACGTAACTCGGGTCAATCTTACAAGTGCTGAAAAACTGTTTCTACCTTTCGACAAGGCTTTCTGGTCTCTAGCCATCTTTTCAATTGAAGGTGTAGAGTCTGCACATGGATCAGCTGCTTCAGTTCAGATGGACAGGATCAGCAGCAGCCTGAAAAAATACTAATGGACATGCCCACTCAATCCCCACACACAAACACAGAGCACTCCAATGAGAGTACTGAAGGTGCAAAGGAGAAGGAGCTGTGTTTTCACTACCGACTTCATTTAATTTTGGTGATTGGCATAGAGATTCAAGATTAGAGAGTTATGGGAGACTTTTCAATTCCTGCATTTTAGATCTTTCTTTCAATAGGTGGTTTATCATGTCTTTTTTAGTAGGTTAACAAAGCGCTTTATCCCATCTCTACTATTTAATTTTGATTCTTGTAGTTTATATTTTTAATTTGTAACTATTAGATTTCAAGGAATTTTATTGTAAAAAGATGTCAAATACCCATAAAATTTGTATGGTGTGTTATGGTTAGGGCAAAAACAACAGCTTAATGACATATGTTTAACATTTACTTATTTCACAAGGCATTTTGCTCATTTACATAGTACACAATTCACATTTAATGTTTAGATTTTAAATTACCTTAGTCAAGGAAAAAGATGTTGACAAGCTCTGTACTTCCATAAGAGCCAGGCCCTCTTGCAGATACTCAAAGTAAGAAAAGGTGCACCAAAACTAAAACGCAACTAAGAGAACAAGGCTGACCGCTTTCAGACCAACCAAGATCATCGGGCCCAAATGACCCCAGTCAGCCCAATCGACAGCTATCCCAGTCTCAAGTGGAACGAGACGGACGCACCCCTGGTTAAGTTCCACTTTCAGTTAACATGAAAGTAAATAAAAAGTTAACCCAAGTCAGCGAAAGGTGCACCTGAGTGAACAAGGATGGCCGCTTTCAGACTTACTATAGATTATCGTGTCTGGGCACTCCTTACAATGATAATCCGTTCAGTCAGATCGCTAGCCGCCCCTGACTCACTCTGAAGGAGAAGACAAGGCTGGAAGCTTTCAGATCACCGTCCCAGGGATGACATTTCTTAGTCACGAACCAGCCTGACTCTCCTGCTAAAACTAACGTTACGGGGGCACAATTACAGTTACACTAGAGGAAGTACAAAGCCGTAAAGACAGCATTTATTAAGTTAAATAAAAAACCCTAAAGATGGTGCACCAATCCATAAGCTACAGAGAATAAGGCTCTCAGACATAAGTCTCTGAGCCTATTAGCCTGATTATTGACAGGAGTCATGAGAAGTCTTAACCATTTCCAATGATGATGTTGGCTACCTAAAAACAGATCTTTATACAGAACTGAAGTCTTGCTTTTAGTAGTGACCCATGACCGGATAAAAATGATGGCAGTAGGAAGTTAAGACATTCAAAAACTGTTTCCGTGTCGCTATTCTTTACAATTTCATGTTGACAAGAGGAGATGTGTATGTTTGCTGTCCTTCAGTGAATGGGAACCAACAGATAACATTAATGGGCTATGATAACTTGGCCAACATCTGTAAAGTACTGTAATCTCAATAACTTTCAGTGGTTGAAGATTTCCCTTATTGAACACCAGTATTTGGCAAGTAATTTTTTTTTTAAACTCACTATTTTTGGGTGGTTACACCCAGGTAGTCAAACCTGCAAACAAGCAAACACATCATTGCATCAGTATTGCTAAGGAAATTATGTGTATGTAGGCCCAATGAACTTTAAATTATATTAACTAATATTCATTGTATGATATCATTTTCAGCTAACAGTTTACATCATACAATTCTGATAAATATCACAACCTTTTTTGCACTAGAATTTGTCTAGTTAACAGATAAGACATTTGGCTCTACAATGCAAGCTACCTTCATTAACTTTGATAACAATCTATTTTGGGGTTTTATGTTGTGCTCATTTAAAGCACAAGACATTTTGCTTACATTTGACACTGTAGATACCATTTTGCACTACATCAACACACAACAAAAAGTATGTTTTTTTTTTTTTGATCAAAGCATTCAGACCTAGCACTTACAAATGTTTGTTTTGTGTTTGCAATCTTTTGGTAAGTACAAAATAAGCCAAAATCTTATACATCTAAGTTTTTGGAGCAAGGAGTACTTTATCACATTACTTTGCTTCAGACATTTTTGTAAAGGTGCCTCGCCCTGTCCCTTGTCATTCTTAATTTGTGGGATAATAAAGCACTTTGTTAATCTTATTTAACACTGGTGCACATTACCACACTGTGGTTTTAGTGTCAAGGTTTTTAACATTCTTATGTCTTTGAGAATAAGAGGTTTGAGTTAAAATGCTCATAGCTTTCCTTCATTGAAGTTTTGAGTGTCCAGTTGGCAGATGAAAAACAAACACTCAAACAAGAGAGCACAAAAACAGATCAGAAAGAACAATTAATTACATTGTTGTATTTCTGTGTATGATGTTTAACATGTTTGATGGGGGCTCTCTTAATTTTACTGCATTTTAGCACTAGAGCTTTGGACTAGCATAGATAGAAACCCGTGGCATGTGGAGAAAGTCTGCTGACAGAGAGCATAGAAGACAAAAGGGACCTCTAAAAAGACCAAAAGACTAGTATTCTTAAATGGAAAAGACAAAGCACTTGTCAAAACGTTCAACCCATACAACAAAATTAAACACAAACACATTACCACTCCAAAAAAAGGAAACAAATCCTGAATAAAGGATACAGTTGGATCTGCAACATAAAGAAACAAAAGCAGCAAAATTAAAAATAATGCCTCAATACCCTTATACAATATCAAGCAACCTAAAAAGGATAACCAGGCCTCTGATGTTGTAAGAGATTATGTTGTAATTCTTTTAAACATAAGAGTCGTTTTTCATTTGACATGGTAACCATCTTGTTTACACTACATCAAAATAGAAAAAGAAATGTTTCCAATGTAAACATTTAGACTTAGCACTTGCAATTCTTGTATTTGTATGTTTTAAATCAGAGCCTTTAGGCCAGAAAAAAAGGCACTTTTCTTGTAAAAATCTGACACAAAAACACTACTCACCATGACTGTGCTGGTGTGAAGACTCATCCTTTTGTAGATGGTTTGAGCATGACATCGAGCTTACTCAGCAATTTGGAATAAGCCATAACTCCTGCATACCTAGACATGTAAGACAAGAGAACACAAGGAAAAGCAAACAGAATCAAACCAGAGGGCTGACTTATAGCAACCTGTTAGGTTGATTTCCCAGTGGTTTTAAGTTGCTCTGAAAATACAGCCATTTTCAAATGTAAAAAGTATGTGTACTATACCATTTTCCTCATTCTGCTTTAACCTCAGAACCAGGTCAGTGTGAGGTAAATACTCTGCAAAAGAATCAAAGGAAAAAATAGGTTAAAACAATGACTAAACAAGCTCACACACAAGCCAGCCAAAGACATTTTATTACACAACTCAAACAAAGTGACTAGGACTTGAATTTTAGAGTTTTGACAGATTCTTTGGCATGCTTCATTTTAGTTGGTTGGTAAAGTTTGGTCAAGCAACTTAAAACAACCAAAGACATGACATCAAAATTTATCAGAAACTCGAGACAGCCACATCTTACTCATAAGGCTCAACAAAGCAGGCCAGAAGGCCCTCACCCCCAATTCCCAACATAAACCTTCAAGTTACAATCCACAATAAACACAACCAGCAATTTTCCACAAAGTTAAGCAATGATCAAAATGGTAATATTTTTCTTTCAAAAATCAGAAAAAGCACCTTCCTCATACCTATTGTGGTGTCCCAACTTCTGACCCTTTTGAGGATGGTTCAGAGCAGCACAGGGCGTTAAACCTGAAACGTAAGAGACCAAAAAAAATTACAGACAGCCTCAACTTCCATGTACATAGGAGTATATCAGTGTAAGCCTTTATTGTTACCCAAAGAGTAGAGGATATGCTTGTGGAAACGTTCCCGTACAAATACCGGATTTGAATGTTTGTCCAGGTTAGTGCTATTATTTTAGATTAGAAATATTACAATGTAACAATATCATCATATTATTCATACATTAATAATGGAATCAAGACAATGTAGAGAACTTTAAAGACATTTTAAATAAGGCATATATTCTTGACTGTGTCCACATTTAAATGCCTGTTTTGACAGTAGATAATGTTGTTCATGACTGATTTATTTCTACATTTGCAGAATCTTAACTGTGATGCCTGCAAAGGAATGAATTGTGCATATTAGCGCAGTACAATTATATAGCAATAGAGTGTTGCCAGACAATGCCATCAGAGACTGAAGTGGAAATTATATTTTTCACTTTGATTAATTGTATTTATATTGGATACCACCAGAGAGAAACAAGATAGAGGTTTAGGCAAAATGTGCAATATTACAATATTGGCCTGTCATTTAATAAAAACTCTAACAATCACTTGTATATACCAATGAGTTGACCATTTGATTGCATCATGTTAGAACCACATTAGCCCACCATGATTCCCCTCCAAGCATGTGTTTTCTGATCAAAATTCAAGAACAAATATTTTAAAGATTTGATCCATTAGCAGGATAATTAACAAAAGTTGCATCAATGAGACCCAAATGACTGAAAATATTGGCTCATTTTAGCTACATTAGCTTTATGTTTGCTAAAGCCAAGGTAGGTAAAGCCAAGATAGCCTATTCAGCTATGCAAGCTATGGAATTAACATAACTACAAAAGCCAACCTAGCTACATTAGCCTAAGCAACATTTGCTTTTGCTATGTTTGATAAAGCTAAAGCTAATTTAGCTAACATAGCTATGCAAGATATGGAGTCAACATTATAGGCAGCACTAGAGAGTTTCTAACAGGGCTTTAGCCCTGAATGAATAATCACACAAATGAACCTTGATGGTAGCAACATGAAACAGTCATTCTTGTAGCTGAACTGACCTTTGTTATATTACTCATAACATCTTATACACAAACTGTAGAGTAAAGACAATGACTTCATCATGTACAGTGCTTAACAAATGTATCAGACCACCTGTCATATTTGTCTCAGACCATCCAGCATCATGAAGTGCTTTAATGCGGACTCCTTCATTTTCAGTCAGCTCTCCACGTTTTACCATTTTGAACAGGAATGAGGGATTTCAAACTGAATTCACCCAAATTTGAGCCGGCTCACTGGGCTTCTCTGAGAAGTCAGAAATGAATCAAGCATAACATTCAACCACTAAAACTCATTTTTCTCTTCGGGAATGACAGTAAATAACTATAATTTGACATATTAATCAAGAAATATTAATGTGCTTTACTATTTTTCTTTTGTAAATCAGTCAATTGTAAAATTCATGGATAACAATAATAATTCTATTTTAACGTTAAAATTATCATTTGGGTTAAAGAGCTTCTACATTTTGGTGTATTAACCATTGCAGAAACCTCAAAAATGATTTTGTTAATTACCAATGCTGTTAATTTAGGGCAGCTGTGGCAGAAACCTTACTTTGGGTGGTGGTCTCAAATGTGTTAAGCACTGTAGAAACTTTATTTTTTTCTGTATTTTCATAAATCTATTTCTGGAACCACACAACTGGCTTTTTATGTACTTCAAGCCCCAATTTTAAACTTCTATGGTTAATTCTCCACTTTACTAAGCTTTAATACTAGACTATTTTCCCCCTGTTTAGGACACAGTAGCCGAAATCATTGATCATTAATATGATGGTTTTAAAAAGATAAGGACACTTAGAGAATATCTACATATTTAAAACGATGTTGGCTCTAAAGGATGAAGTTTTAGGTGGAACTGTTATTTTTGCCTACATGACGTGGATTAGTCGGGGTTCTAAATCTACATTTGTATTTAAAATTGCTTAAAAACTGTGCATATCAACCTCAGATAAGAAATTTCTCGGTAGAAGGCCTCCAGCTTTTGCTGTTTGCTAAAGTTAATGTCGCTAAAGCTAATATAGCTATGTTAGCTATAGACTCACCATTACTTTATTACCCAACATAGCTGTTAGCATTAGCAAAAATAGCTTAAGCGATGTTTGCTAAAGTTAATGTAGCTAAAGCTAATATAGCTATGTTAGCTATAGACTCACCATTACTTTATTACCCAACATAGCTGTTAGCATTAGCAAAAATTGCTTAAGTATGGTTGCTGAGAGGTCTTGCACAAATGCAAATTGAAAACGTTTTGCAAAAAGACAACACGACGACATTTGATAAAAACACGAAAACAAAAGTTCACAACACAAATACAAAAACTTGCTGCAGCGCACGAATGCAAACACTCAGCGCCGCGCATGGATACATAAACTCGGCACAGCGTGGAGGCAAACAGATTCCACAACAGCACAACAATACAACAACTTGGTGCAGCAGATGCAAATAAAAAGTCACAACACAACGGAAGTGGGGCCGTTATTAGGGACAGACCTGATAGCTTGCTAACTGCCCCGTTAGCAATAAAGTTACATACCACAACTCAAACTTCCTGAAGACACGCTTGGATCGAGTGATTAAAGTAAGTAAACACTGATTGTTTGTCATCTCCACTTCTTGCATATTTTATTTTGTAATCGATAAGTTTTAGAAGTAATTTTAACCAGCAAACAGCGCAGACAGCTACATTTAGGGTCCGATGTGCATGACGTAAACTGCCAGGCGAGTGAATGGACTCAATTTGATTTAGATAGTTGTTTACATACATATTAAACTGTACAGGAGGTTACAGTTATTAAAAATCACGAACACGCTACAAATTACACACTGTGTACAGAAATCATTTTGAGTAGCGGTGTTGCACTTAACTTTATTGCTAGCGTAACGTTAGCAGCAGGCTATCAGGTCTGTCCCTAATAACAGCCCCACTTCCGTTGTTTTGTGACTTTTTATTTGCATCTGCTGCACCAAGTTGTTGTATTTTTGTGCTGTTGTGGAATCTGTTTGCCTCCATGCTGTGCCGAGTTTATGTATCCATGCGCGACGCTGAGTGTTTGTATTCATGCGCTGCAGCAAGTTTTTGTATTTGTGTTGTAAACTTTTTTTTATGCGTTTTTCTCAAACGTCGTCATGTTTTTCTTTTTGCAAAGCGTTTTGAATTTGCATTTGTGTGAGACTTCTCAGCCACCGTACTTAAGCGATGTTTGCTAAAGCTAATGCTAGCTCCACATGCAATAGAGTTAACATTTCGACATAAGCCAACAACATCAGTTATAAAATCATTAGCTTTAGCAACAATAGCTTTATCAATTTTAGCTATAGCAGAATTAGCTTAAGCAAATTCAACTAAAAACATGGTTCAATAGAAAGACATCAAATAATGTTATGAGTGCATCATTCCTATTTATTTTTTAAGTTGTTTTTTCACAAGCAGGACTGAATGCTGGTATTTTTAATTTTAAACAGTCCAACTCCACTCTCAGCGGTGGCTCCTGTCTTCAGGGTTCAAGAAGCAGGGAGGCAGAGTTGGTTACCTGTAATTTAAAGATAAAACAGAACAATGATTAAATAGTCAGAAATATAAATGCCAGTGTTTCTTAGGCAGTATGCCTCATGGGAATTTACAACTCTGAGACAGAACAGACAGAGCAAGAAGAGCACAAGGGTTAATTAAGCCTGTGGGGGGAAAAAAACACTGTTAAGACACTGATGTTCCTTATATCTTCTATATGTTGTACAGAGAAACATTAGTGACGTTACTTTCAATGTATTGTTATAATTGACAATAGATTTAATACACTTTGGAAAAAGTTAAAAAAAAAAAAATAGTTCCCATGTAGGCTGCCATGTTGTGCAATGCACTCTGGGTAGTGTCATGTGGCTGCCTTGTTCTTTGTTCCAATGTTTCTGCCATGAAACCTTTTCATTCTTCAACACAAGTTTAGTTTTAACACAGGAAACAGTAACTGCATTGTAGACTGAGGCACGCACATTCAAAAGTATGTGGGAAGGAGAATAATGGAGCCACATGGCATCACTACCCAGAATGCATTACACAAAATGGCAGCCTGCATGGGAAGCCATTTCAATTCTCTCCAATTTCAAACAAATATATTTCTGTATAAAACACATGGAAGACATTAATGTTAGTCTTATAAAGGCAATGTGTCTTAACATGCAAGGCTCATTAAAAAAGGAGAGAAAATAAAGACTACAGATATTAACCAATCATTAATCACCTTTTTGGCTATTTAAATTTGTAAATAGTTCTAAAACAGTTAAGAAATGGTGCAGAAATCAACAAGGAACTGTCAGTTAGCCTAAAATAATGCAACTGCAACAATGCAAATAATAAAAGATAAATGAATCTACCTTGGCTGCCTGTGTTGTCCACACATGTTTGAGACTAGGAGCCATCTCCATCTGGAAAAACAAGAGAAGAAGTTAAAACCACCAGTTCAGCTCAAAGCATTGCAAGTCAGTCAGCATTTGCAGAGATTAGGACAAATGAGGCAGAACAAGTTAAGAATGCCATCTAACTAATGTTCAACTGAAGCAGAAGACTGAAATTATGATTAAAAATCCACTGTTTTAGAGAGTAAAACTAGGAGGCATGCAGAAATTAAAAAACAAAACAAAACAAAAAAAAAAAACAGGGTCTAAACTTCCAGTACGTGATCAGTCAATATGAATCCTACCATTACTACAACTTAGTGTTTAAATCTTAAAAATCAACTTACTGGGAGAGGTTGTGTTGTCCAAAGATGTGGGAAAAAGGCTCTTCTAATTCCAGGTTGAGACGAGGCAAATGAAACAATAGGTGGTTTGGAGTGACCCAGGAAGTAGTCAACCCCAACCACATGGTTTGGAGGGAAAACATTCTAACATTATCAGTGATGATGGGGTTCAAAGGAGCTACCAAAAGTTTAAAAGTGTTTGATTCACACAAACATTTGGGTTTGGGTCAGGGTATAAGATTAGTAGATTTAAAATGGAAAAATATAAGTACAGGAAATACTTCTCAGCTCTAAGTTGGCAGTGAAAAAACATGTTAAAAAGCCATCAAAGACAAACAACTCAAACTCACCAAAGCATGGTCACATGTCCACCATAGAAAGCCGCTCCTGAGGCCTTCTCCATCTCCACTCTCAGACATGAGCTTTTTATATACTTCCTCATCAAACTCTGGTCTGCAGACAGGGGTGTTCATTCATTACCTCTGGCACCAAGAGAAGATGAAGACAAAAAACTTTACACTCAAATCACTCAGAAACGTTACATAAATGTTTAAATCCCTTTTTAAACAGAACTGAAGTCTTAATATATTTGGTTTGAAAGTTGCAAACAACTTTTAAAACACTGCAATCTCCCCCACCTGAGAGTCACACTTGGTACAGTCCATTATGAAACTGCATGATGCATTCAGGTGAGCTCAGTCATCAGAAAACTGGCCAAAATTAGGACATGATCTTCTTCTCTAGATTAACTGAAGGCTGCAAACCAACATTAAAGGTGACATGTTATGCAAAAATCTGTTTTCAGGCTATTTTAACATAAATATGTGCCCCTGGTCTGTCCTCAATCCCCTCAAGTACCAGAAAAATCCTTTCCCTCCCCTCCTCTCTTTCTCCATCCTTCAGAAAATGTGTGCTGAAACAAGCAGTTCTCAATTTTTACATCTAGTGATCGTCTACTAATCCTCTCCGCTACCAGTTGAGATGCTGGATAGCTGAGTGGATTATCCTGCTGACTACCATCCAGGAGGTTGATGGTTCATATCCCAGTCAAGTCCTAAACTGGGATAAGAGTGTCTGTGGTACCAGGAGTGCTGCATCCATTTCCTGAGAAAGGAGTGGTCAGAGGTGGAGTCAGACAGCTAATTACCAGTTAAAACCACAGAAACAGCTCCCTCTGAGCAGGGCTGAAGATGAGATGTTAGACATGCAGAAATCCTACACTGGAGTGTTTTTCCAGCAATAACTTCACAGGCATGTTTTGGGGACCTCTGAGAACAATATAAGCTTGTCTTAAAGGGTAAAATATGTCACCTTTACAAAATGCAGGCACTACACCAGAAGTGAAGCTGCTGTTAACAATGTCCAAAACATTAAGTCCAATAGTCTCTCAGACCTTTCTGAAAAGCTGAGCTGGAATTCTGTCTGTGGGACAAGATGCTGCCTTTAACTTTGTGGCAACAGCGCGATGTAGGCAAACCCATGCAGTGTGCTGCAGAGAGACCAGGGCGGTCCTTATCTGTACGTCATTACGTTAAAAGTTCAGCATGGTACACTTCATATATGATGTAGTACTGCCCCTCAACAGTAGGTAGCAGTATGTCAAAGGTGGAGGTGGACATGTAGAGGTGATGAGGGAAGGAATTTAATCATATAAAACCATAAAAAGATTGGAATTTGTATTTTGGATGTGATAATGGCGTGTTACAGCAGGGGGCGCTACAGCAAATCCACGAAATGAACGCAGAAATTTGTAGAGAGGCAGATGCTGATCATTCATGTGAAATTTGAAGGCAATCGGGTGTTTCATATGAGAGTTACATCCACTTCCTGTCAGATGGCGAAGGATCAAAATGGCTGCCATGACCACTGGGGCATTCGGGAATGACACACATTGATGATGTGACAGATATTGAGGATATTGCAGGTGGAGCAGAGGGGCGGGTTTACTTTGGACAAGGACCTTGTGGAAGTTTCAGTTCAGAGTGAACAAATGTGAGAACAGAGAAGTTCAGGCATGGGACTGATATAAAGGAAAAACCTGTCATTCTGACACCAGCTGTTCACGCCCCACACCCCCACGGGGCGGTGAAGATCTCCCACGGTTCTGATGTGAACAGGCAGCTGAGGAAGATTTCAGGGTCAGGCATGTGAGACAGCTTCAGTCTTCTCCAGAGACTTAAACTGGGAGTGAAGACAGAAAGCAGGTCAGGTTGTTCTATATCTCTCTTTAAGATCACATTTTCTTACCAAATACTCCCTAATCCACCACAAACTCAGACATGTTGTGTTCTTCTTCCCCCCGTTGTAGAGCCGTTGTTTCTCCTTGTTAGACGCTGTCAGACCTGAGGATTCCAGTTTCTGTTCTGACTGCTGGTTCTCCCATTAAGCAGGATTTGGAGGCTCCCTGTGTTTGTGTTTTAGGGGTGAACAGGTCAGCGCTGCTTCTTGTGTGCAGCAGCTCAGCGGGGATCGGCCTGCGCTTGTTTTCTAACTCTGGAATTAACGAGAGCAACAGACTGAAGACACGTTAACAGAAAACAGAGTCTTCCTCCGTTAAATCAGCTGGGACTGGATGCAAAAACTACAGTAGACAGGAAAAGAGTTTACCAATCAGACACAGCTAAAGGACAGAACAAGCTCACCTAGTGGAACATTTTAGAAATCTTTTACAGGCACCAAAATACTGTTTTCATGACTTAAAGTACCAGGGTCTCATTTATAATCTTTGCATTTGCACAAAAAGGGGCCTGAAGCTGGCATACGCCACTTCCCGTGCAGAGTATGTGATCTAGAGAATCAGACCTGAGAGTAGAGTGTGCACACCTGTCAGCAAACTGCGTACGAACATTTGGAGGCCCGTGAGGAGGTGAGTCTGAAACCATTAATTTCACAATAAATCTAATTCCACTAACCTTGCAAAGCAGATCGATACGCCCGTTTCTGGGTTTCTCACTGGCAAATCCATCTTTAAAGCTCCCGTCTGAAGTGTCTGGGCCCAGTTAGAAAGTGACAGGACCAATCAGCGTCAAGGGACAGTAGTTTTGGGCACGGCGGAGTCGTGATGTAAGCAAGCTGCAACAAGAGGCCGGTGCAATTATGGCAGAAGAGATTAGCGTGGATGCTGCTAAAGCACCAGTTTTACCCAGTGTTAATTTTGACAACACTTTTTAATTTAGTTTTAGTTTTCGTCTTTTGCCAAAAATATCTTTTAGTTTTAGTCATAATTTAGTCATCTAAATTGTTTTAGTTTTAGTCTAGTTGTAGCTGACGAAACTTTCCAACATTTTAGTCGACAAATTTACAGTAAATTTAGTCGACTGATTGGATCTCTCTCCAACTTACCCCGCCACCACGCAGCAAAAGCAGTTGTGATTGGATCTCCCTCGTATGTCATCCCACGTTTCCACACAGCCAAAGTAGCTGTGATTGGATATATGCCTAACTGCCCCTACTTTCAACATGACGAAATTAGGTCTGATCGGAAAAAGTCTCTGTCAAACATTTTCGTCTCGTTTTTATTTGTTGACTAAAATGTCAGTTAATTTAGTTTTAGTTTTTGTCTATGTGCACTTGTTTTTATTAGTTACTGTCCAGTTTTTGTCAGGGGAAAAAAGGCTATTAATGAAAACTATAACGAAAATAATGAGTCAACAAAATTAACACTGGTTTTATCAGACCTTGATGACATTTCTTTGTTTAAAGAAGAACAAAGAACAGCAGTGAGTTGTTTCCTTTTCAAAAACGACAAAAGTCGAGTACTGACATGTCTATAGTCACCATGGTTCGTGTAATTCCTTGGTAGCTGTGTACGCGCACCTCGGTCGCGTGTTTTGTTGCTCTGATTGGCCCGTAAAGATGTGACAGACAGAACATTCATCCAATCACACTCTGAGTTTTTTTCAAAGGCTCTGCCTTTTTCCAAACACCTAGTACTGAAGGCGTGTCAGGTTACGATCTAGCCCCTTCATGTCAGCATCTTTAGTCCTTCGTAGAGCACCTTTTGCTTCTATGACCTGCTGTTAATCAGATGCATATCCAGACACCAACCAGTGGTGCCAGATACAGCTGATAGTTTCCAGCCCAAAACTTCCAAAAACCGCCAGAATGCACAAAAAAAAAAAAAAAAAAACGCCCAATAATCAATATTAAGAACCCTTTCTTCTGACAAACGTACAATACTCCATTAAAGTCCTCTGACAGAGTAACAACAGTCAACCATCACAACATACTGATTTCAGGTGCATGACCTCCACCTGCATCTCTATTCCTCAAATAAGGCAGATCCTATGAAGCTGCACTTCATAACAAAATTAATCTGTATTTTTCATATCATGGATACAGCAGCGAGGGTTAGGGTTATACACACACTCCACTTTCAGAGAGATTAATGGGCTTATTATCACAATTATTAGATTTTACCGGCGACATACATGATTGTATTTTATATCTCACCTTTAGATTCTAAGGGTTTCTCCTTTAACACATTGATGAAGAGCACAGATGAACATTTGATCATAACATCCACATCAGCGTACATGGCAGCTGGGTGCATTACAATAACATGAGGCTAATTCATAACTCCTCTCAAGAATGTTTGCTAGCTAACACTGAAGCATTTAACTATTTGTCTGTTCTATCAGGACCCCCTCTCTTCCTGTACAACAGGACGTTTTCCAGCTTTGTACACGCTTTCTCTAACTCAGTGCAGGCAACAGTTCAGGACAAATGGTTCCAGTTTAGTTTAATGGCTCTAAGAACAGAATCTCCAAACCTGTGTGGTTTATTTCTAGGATTGTGAGCAGACTGGAGCTGGCAGTTCTGGACCATGGTACAGTTATAACCGGCCCTCAATATTACATCATATTTTTATTATAACTGGCCCACCAGAATGAGGTCTGTTGATTTCCTCCAGTATAAAAATGAACATTTATTCTTGATAATTAAAAATATCCTTAAGTCAGAAAAATCAGAAAACATAAAGGGTAAAAATATTTAGATATATATCAGCAGTGTGGGAAGAAATTCATTTGTGTTTTTATTTCATATATTCAATTTTGCATCTCACACTTAAACTCATAATTTTGACTTTTTATTTCATATTTTGACCTTTAAGATTCACAGTTTCAAATATTAATTCATAATTTGACCTTTAAAACTCATGATTTTAAATTTTATCTCATTTTATTACTTTTAAACTCATGAATTTAATCCCATATTTTGACCTTTAAAATTCATGAGTTTGACTTTTATCACCAATTTTGACCTTTAATACCTAAGATTTAAAATTTGATCACATATTTCCACCATCTTAATTCATGAATTTGAATTGTATCTCACATTTTGACCTTTAAATGTCAGTATTTCATAATTTTACCTTTTAAAATTCATGATTTTGACTTTTTAATTTCATATTTTGACCTTTCAGATTATTATTTTTAAATTTTATTTCATATTTTGACCTTTGAACTAGAACCAAACTTTTTTACACTCATAATGGAAAAATGTATCTTATATTTCATCTTTTAAATTCATAATTTTGACTTTTATAACAAATTTAAACCTTTTTAAACTCATGATTTAAAATTTTATTTTAGATTTTTAACCTTTTAGAGTCAAATTTTGAAATATTGATTTATATTTTGACATTTTAAAACTCCTAACCTTGACTTTTAATCCCTTATTTTAAACTTTCAGAATAATAATTTAACATGTTGTCTCATACTTATACCTTTAAAACATAAGATTTCATATTTTGACCTATTATCATAATTGTGTAATGCAAAATTGAGTTTTTCTTTTAAGTTATTTTAACTCTTTATTTTTTCACATTTTTTTGACTTAAGGATTTTTTATATCATCAAGGTTAAGTTTACATTTTTATACTGAAGTAAATCTGCAGACCTCATATTTTAGGGCCAGTAATAATAAGAGTATATGATCTTGCAGGCCGGGTGTGACTGTACCGCGGGCCAGATTTGGCCCCCAGGCCTTGAGTTTGACACCCCTGATTTAAAGCATTAAATGTGTTGAGCCATCTCAGCTCTAATTCAATTTGCAGTGGTAGTTGAATAATTTTGACTGCAACTGTATATTAACATTTTTTAGATCTGTAGCAAGCTGTTCATGACTGAGAGAGTCGTATATCACCTGTGTCTGCAGCTGATCAGAGGAAGAGAGAGAAACTGGAGCATCCCTCCCATTAATGTTTGAGAATAAGAGACGCAGTGGTTAAACAACCTGCATTGAAATCCTGACATAAACTTTGCTTTTGCATGTATATTTCCATTAACACTGTTCAGCTTTTCCATTTTTCAAAGCATTTTGGATGTGCAACTAGTCTGACACCTCCCGGCCACCGTAGCTGGAGGCCAGGTGAGGCAGCCTGTGAAGAGTTAAAGGTCTGTTTTTGTTTCTGCATCACAGAGAGAGAAATGAAGGCAAAGTTGGAGGCAGAAAGGCGGGGGGCTGTAAAAATCAAAGTCCTGGAAACCTCACAGCACATTTCCTGTCTGCTCTCTCGCCCTCTCTCTCTCTCTCTCTCTGGTTTTGGCTTCAGGACAGACTCAGAGGAAACTCTCTCACCCTTTGTTCCTCCTATCTCACAGTTTACCCCCTCTTTCTCTCTTTTCTCTTGCTTGTTGGATGCCAGACGTCTCGGGGTGACGGCGAGCTGTGGAACAAGGGGGGAGGTGGCGATGGTGTGAAGAGTGTGCGTCTGTTTGACAGCATTCCTCTTCCTCTGAGCGTGTGCAGAAGGTGAAGAAGACGAAGAGAGAAGCTCCAAAAAGCGGAGGTAGGTGCCAACCCAACTTCACACACTCGGCTGTTGCTCTCTGGTGTCGTCTCCTAACAGGCCTGGGCACTGAAAGGAAGCTCAGATTAGAGTGAAGTTAAGGGATTTCCTCTCTTTGACCCTCATTCTTCTCTCTTTTCTAACGTGAAACACTCCCACACTCGTAAACACACATTCATGGAAGTGTCCCTTCAGTTTTACAACTGGGGATGTGATTAGAGCGGCAGGAGCTCAGTGGAAACTTTCTCTGCTCTTCTTAGACCCTGCAGCGCTGTAGCTGCTACCTGCTGCATCTCTACTCACTTTGTAGGCAGGAAAAGTCACCTGATAGACAAATTAGTCATTGCACAGACACATAAAGCAATTTAATGAAAGATTAAACCAGGTACAGGCAGAAAAACTCTCAGTAGAAGCTACAGTTGTCCAAGGCTATAGGTAAGAGTCATGTATCTGACATGATTATGATTTACAAGCAAAGAGACATCCCTGCACACCTGCATTATAAATGAAGATGATTCTGCAAGCTAAAGAAACAGGTGTAGATGCACTCATTTATGGCTGTTTCAGACTGGGTGTGTGGCGGCTGCATAGCTGCTGCATGATGGCTTGATTTTCATTTCAGCGTGCATGCTAAAAAGTCAGGGATTTCAGACTGTCTGTCTGTAACATGTATGTTTAATAGTGACTGGTAGTCTATAAGGGTAGTTTCACATTAGGCAGTTAATGACAGTAAATCATCACTGTATCAACATTATATCATCCTGTAGGACGAGCTACAGGTCAAAGGTCAGTCAGAGCATCACAGAGCTAAGCAAAGTTAACTGTTGCGGAGGAAAAGTACAGAATTTTACATGAAACTACACATCCTGAAATACTGTAATAATGATGATAAACCAACCCCACAAAGGTGAAATAATCTACTGTTGCTGTTCGTACATTAACACAGAGTTTCTCCTGCGATCTTGTTAACCTGACACACCAGAAAGACTGTTTCAGAAATCTCCAGCTGGGATATTTCACAGTCATCTGGAAAAGCTCCTAGAGAAGCATTTGGGAAGGGTGGGACTTTTTAAAAAAATTATCTGAAGGTGATTGGAGGAACATTCTGTCTGTTCATATTAAAGAGCTGGTTTGTAGAAGAGGCTCATTCATGAACCGCACATCATGGCCAGGTCTCCTACCCCACAAGTTTTATTACCTTTATAATATATCAGTGATTCCATCAAAAACAATGAGGGAGGCTCAGAGAGGCTCAGCTAGACTCTGGTCTCAGTCCTACACTCCTCTAGACTCTGGTCTTAGTCCTAGACTCCTCTAGACTCCTCTAGACTCTGGTCTCAGTCCTACACTCCTCTAGACTCTGGTCTCAGTCCTAGACTCCTCTAGACTCCTCTAGACTTTGGTCTCAGTCCTAGACCCTGGTCTCAGTCCTAGACTCCTCTAGACCCTGGTCTCAGTTCTAGACTCCTCTAGACTTTGGTCTCAGTCCTAGACTCCTCTAGACCTTGGTCTCAGTCCTACACTCCTCTAGACCCTGGTCTCAGTCCTAGACTCCTCTAGACCCTGGTCTCAGTTCTAGACTCCTCTAGACTTTGGTCTCAGTCCTAGACTCCTCTAGACCTTGGTCTCAGTCCTACACTCCTCTAGACTCTGGTCTCAGTCCTAGACTCCTCTAGACCTTGGTCTCAGTCCTACACTCCTCTAGACTCTGGTCTCAGTCCTACACTCCTCTAGACTCTAAACATATTTACATCATCAGTCTTTCCCTAGCATCCTTTGTTGGCAATCTTTGGAAAAGTGATGAGCCACTTTCCTCCTCTTTTTCCCCAACATCACCCACTTCACCAACATTCCACACTTGCTTTTGTACTTGCTCATCCTTTAAAGCTTCTTTAACATTCCAGCCTCTGCCTTTAAACATGATGTAATCTCTTAAATTTTATAAAAATCTCATCCATTGCTTATAAAGATGATGTAATCCTTTAAAGTTAAAAAACATTCCGTACTTCCCTTTGAAGATGATGTCATTCTTTAAAGTTTATATGACATTCCATCCACCACCTTTGAAGATGATTCATCCTTTCAAGATTATATAACATTCCATACATTCTTTTTTAGATGATGTAATCCTTTAAAGATAAAAAAATTCTATACTTGCCTTTGTGGATGGTGTCATCCTTTAAAGGTAAATACCATTCCACACTTGCCTTTGAAGGTGATGTCATTCTTTCAAGATATAATAACATTCCGTCCACTGCCCTTTAGAGATGATGCTGTCCCTTAAAGTCAAAAACCACTCCATAATTGCCTTTGAAGATGATGTCATCCTTTAAAGATTATATAACATTCTATACTTGCTTTTTTAGATGTTGTCATCCTTTAAAGTTAAAAAAAAACATTCCATACTTGCCTTTGTAGATGATGTCATCCTTTCAAGACTAAGTCATCAGTGATCTGGATCATCTCCTCTCCAGGTAAAGCAGTTCACCTGTGGTAAATGTGGTAAATGAAGAAAAGTTCTGATGATAACTGCAGCGCCACCTAGAGCTTTAACTGACTAACTTTCCTACAGTGTTGCTGATCAGTGTAACTGCAAACAACCGGATGGTCTCTGATAGATTTAGTGTCATAGAGGTTTTCAGTATCTTATAGTGTTGAATGTGCTTAAGGAAACACTGGAAAGCAGGTCTGCTCCTGATGAAATCTACTGTAGAGGTTCGAAATGTAGGCTCAGCTAGCAGCTACAGACCAGCAGACTGTCAGCACCCGTCTTCAAAGACCTGCGTAGGTCTGACTGTGGTCGGATCTGAACTTAATTATCATGTTTCATTCAGAAAAGAGGCTGTTCTCCTCAGAGCTGCAGCCTGTGTTTCTCATTCAGAGGATCTGAGTCATTTCCAGAAATCTCTGCAGCTGGTGTCGTATTTAACAAACGTCCTGCTTCAGCCTATGGTTTGGAGTATTTAACAAACATCCTGCTTCAGCCTATGGTTTGGAGTATTTAACTTCCTGCTTCAGCCTATGGTTTGGAGTATTTAACAAACGTCCCGCTTCAGCCTGTAGTGGAGTATTTAACAAACGTCCTGCTTCAGCCTGTAGTTTGGAGTATTTAACAAACGTCCCGCTTCAGCCTGTAGTGGAGTATTTAACAAACGTCCCGCTTCAGCCTGTAGTGGAGTATTTAACAAACGTCCTGCTTCAGCCTATGGTTTGGAGTAATTAACAAACGTCCTGCTTCAGCCTGTAGTTTGGAGTATTTAACAAACGTCCTGCTTCAGCCTATGGTTTGGAGTATTTAACAAACGTCCTGCTTCAGCCTATGGTTTGGAGTATTTAACAAACGTCCTGCTTCAGCCTATGGTTTGGAGTATTTAACAAACGTCCTGCTTCAGCCTGTAGTTTGGAGTATTTAACAAACGTCCTGCTTCAGCCTGTAGTTAGGAGTATTTAACAAACGTCCTGCTTCAGCCTGTAGTTCGGAGTATTTAACAAACGTCCTGCTTCAGCCTGTAGTTTGGAGTATTTAACAAACATCCTGCTTCAGCCTGTAGTTCGGAGTATTTAACAAACGTCCCGCTTCAGCCTGTAGTTTATATCATCTCTGCAGAGACAGGACAACAAGTCCATCAGCTCTGCAGGTAAGGCCCAGTCCACATGTGTGAAAACAGAGGTTTTTCTCTGTGCTTTGGCCTTTCATTCACATGCAAACAGCTTTTCAAGTCACTCTAAATACCACTTTTGTAAAACTCCGGACAGGATGAAGATCTGTTCGAAATTATGTTTCAGTTTATGTGCAAAAGTCTCTTAGCATCACACTGTGAACCTCTTCTCCTGTTTGTTGTCACTGCTTATGCATAACTCATATCTGTCTTCAAACCAAAACAAACAAGTTATAAAAAAGTTCTGCATACTTCATCTATCTGTCATTATAGAAACTCATTTATATCATCAATCTTTCCCTAGCCATCCTTTGTTGGCAGTCTGTGGAAAAGTGATGAGTCAGTTTCATCCTCTTTTTCCACAACATCCCCCGCTTCACCGACATTCCGTTCTCTGGCTCATCCTTTAAAGCTTCTTTAACATTCCAGCCTCTACCTTTAGAACATGATGTAATCTCTTAAAGTTTATATGACACTCCGTCGACTGCCTTTGAACATGATGTCATCCTTTAAAGTCAAAAACATTCCATACTTGCCTTTGAAGATGATGTCCTTCTTTAAAGTTTATAGGACATTCTGTCCACTGCCTTTGAAGATGATGTCATCCTTTAAGGTTAAATACCATTCCATACTTGCCTTTGAAGATGATGTCATTCTTTAAAGTTTATATGACATTCCATCCCCTGCCTTTGAAGATGATGTCATCCTTTAAGGTTAAATACCATTCCATACTTTCCTTTGAAGATGATGTCATCCTTTAAAGTTAAAAACCATTCCATACTTGCCTTTGAAGATGATGTCATCCTTTGAAGATTATAAAATTTTCCGTCCTCTGCCTTTGCAGATGATGTCAGAGGTCACTGCTGTTTTATACAAAACATCACAGATGCAAACTTTGCCCCTGATGTTTGTGCTGGTTTTGGATCAGACCTAACCTGGCATGCCAGATGGATTTGTTTCACACATCCATCTGGTTAACCTTCCATAGAAGGCATTTAGGAAAGGATAGAGCCTTTGAGTAACAACTTGTAGGTTGATTGGATAAACGTTCTGTCTGTCACATCTTTACGGGCCAATCAGAGCAACAAAACACGTAACGTAGCCGCGACCAAGGTGTGCCATAGCTGCATACTGTGAACCATGGCGACTATAGACATGTCAGTACACGACTTTTGTGGTTTTTGAAAAGAAAACAACTCACTGCTGTTCTTTGTTCTTCTTTAAATGAAGAAATGTCGCCAAGTTCTGATAAAACTGGCGCTTTAGCAGCATCCACACTAATGTCTTTCTCCATATTTGCACTGGCCTCTTGTTGCTGCTTGTTAACGTCACTGCTCCTCGTCACTGATTGGTCCTGTCACTTTCTAACCGGGCCCAAACCGGTTCAGATGGGAGCTTTAAAGATGGATACACCAGTGAGAAACAAGGAAACAGGCATATCCATCTGCTTTGCAAGGTTAGAAGAGGCCTGGTTCTGGTTGGTGGGACAACTTTGCAAATGACCTTGTCAATACAGAGGACCTGAGAGAAAACATGGAATCTGTCTAATCCATCTGCTTTGTAAGATTAAAGCTCAGCAACATCTAATTAATGACATTTCTTGAAGTGTAAAGCACATACACGTTTGTGCTTACAGGCCCAGATGCAGGTTTTAAACCCTAATCCAAATCAAAAACCTGCCTCCTAATGGCGTTCTCTCAGTTTTCAGAGACCTGGGCGTGTTGTCAGTACTTCTGCTCCATGTGAGGTTTCCTCAGCGCTGCAGCAGAGCGTCACACTCCTCCAGCTCAAACCGCGAGCTAACGAACCGACGCTCGTCTGCCTCGATGGGAAGTGACACGCCAGCTCCAGTTGGTGCCCTTCTTTGATCCTGAAAACACCTCCCCCCTCCTGCCTCCCCCCTCTTCACCCATCCCATGCCATTTCCAGCACCTCTGCGGGGTCATGCAGATTAACCCCTTGTTTCCCGCAGTGGGCTTTGGTTTGAAGTGAAATGGAGGGTGAAAGTGAGTTCCGCCTGAGAGTGTGGAGCGGAGGGGGCAGAAGCCTGGCCAACCAGCTGCATGCTGGGAAGTGTTTTTTAAAGGGTTTTGGGGGATTTAGAGGAGTTTTGGTGTTGGATAAGTTCAGTTGTAGAGAGTTAGAGCTGAGCAGCCGAGTGGTTTTAGGTGGACGGCGATGCTGAAGGGGGTTTGGAGCTTTTTGGGATGTAAGTATTTTCAAGATTCAACATCATCAGAGTCAGGCTTTGGAGGGAAAAGTACAGGACAATTGTCTGGTGGACAAATGTGTGGTTGTTGGTAGAGAGACATTTAACACCAGGCAGTAGCTCTAGTACAGGGGTGTCAAACTCAGTCACAGCAGGGGCCAGATTCTGACTTTGGGTCTAACCTTAGGACCGAACAGGGTCAAGATTTAACATGAAATGTCAACCTTGTCTAAAGGTTCAAAATCTGAGATGAAAAAGTCAAAAGGTAAAAACCTGACATTTACAGTCAAAATAATGTATTCAAAAGGCAAATATATGAGATAGAAAGTTGATTTTTGATTGTGAAAATATGAGAAAAAAAGTCAAAATCATGAGTTGAAAAGGTCAAATATGGGTTAAAATTTAAAATTGTGTTTTTAAAAGGTCAAAAAATTAGATAAAATTGCAAATCATGAGTTTCCAATGTCAAAAATGAGATAAAATTCTTAATCATTAGTTTTAAAAGTCAAAATAAGATATAAAAGTCAAAGTTAGGACTTAAAAATGTCAAAATGTGAGAAAAAAAAATATGAGTTTTGACAGTCAAAACTATTCAAAATTGTTGATCTAAAAGGTCAAAATAGAAGAGAAATAGTCAAAATTATGAGATAAAAAGGTCAAAATGTAAGAAAAAAGTAAAAATCATGAGTTTTAAAGGTCAAAATATGGAGATTATATTCAAAATCATGAGATTTGAAAGTCAAAATATTGTTCAAAATTAAACATTGTTGAGCTAAAAGGTCAAAATACAAGAGAAAAATTCCAAATTATGAGATGAAAAGCTCAAAATATGAGATACAATTCCATATCATGAGATTTGAAAGTCAAAATATTGTTCAAAATTAAACATTGTTGAGCTAAAAGGTCAAAATACAAGAGAAAAAGTCAAAATTATGCGATGAAAAAGTCAGAATAGGAGACAAAATTCAAAATAATGAGTTTTAATGGTGAAAATGTGAGATAAAATAAAAAATGATGAGTTTAAAAGATCAAACTTTTACTTCAAATTTGAAACTGTTACTCTCAAAGGTCAAAATACAAGACAAAAGGTGAAAACCATAACTTTGAGTCATAATTTTGAGATGCGACTTTGAAAATATGGAATGAAATGACATTTCTTTTCCACGTTCCTGACTTTTAATCAAACTATTTCTGCTCTTTATTATTTATAATCTTTATGACTCGTCTGGAGTATCAAATCATCGAGGTTAAGTTTACATTTTTGTACTGGAGGAAATCTGCAGACCTCATACTGGTGGGCCAGTTAGAATACAAATATGATCTGGTGGGCCGGGTATAACTGCACCACTGGCCGGATTTGGCCCCCGCGCCTTGAGTTTGACACCCCTGCTCTGGTATATTCTCATAAATATGGCTCCGTTTTCTCCCTCCTCCTGCAGGTTGTAGGAACACCAGAATCAGAAGATGTGGGTGGCTGCAGTCTGAATGGAATCACTAAGGCCTCCACATCCCTCCTGTCTGAGACTGTGAAAGAAGGCGACCCGGCTGATTCAACATGGCTGCCGTCGGCCTGCTGGTGCTGCTGCTGGTGGTGGCGCCCGTCTGCAGGGGGAGTCTGGTCGTGGTCAACTCTGGCGTGGAGGTCTCCAGAGGCGGGTCGGTGTTCGTCACAGAGAAGGAGCTGAAGATCAGCGTGGGCGCTGGCGTGGACTGTAAGGTGGAGGTGGTGATGAACGAACCCGTCACACAGAGGGTCGGCAGGCTGACTCCGCAGGTGAGGATGCACACCTGGAGGTAGAGATTTAAAGCAGTATGCTGTGAGCTGTCTGAAAAAAAACTGAAATATCACACTGACATCAGTATTCAGAGCCTCTGAACGACTCTGTAAATGTAGCTCAGGTTCCTCCATGTCTCTGCTGAGACACTACACCTTGACTGGAGTCCACCTGTGCTAAATCCACCTGATTCTAAAGGCTCACACCTCTCTGTAGAAGGCCTCACAGCTGACAATGATAGCAGAGCAGAAACCAAGGGTCAAAGGTCAGAGGAGACAGGATTGTTGACAGGCACAGATCTGGGGAAGGGTACAGAAACATTTCTGCTGCTCTGAAGGTTCCCAAGAGAACAGCGGCCTCGACCAACCAGGACTCTTCTAGAGCTGGTCACCATCGGGGGAGAAGGACCTTAGTGAGAGAGGAGACCAAGAACCTGATGGTCCCTCTGACTGACTGAAAATTCTAGAGTTCTCTGTTTACTCTCTGTCATGCTGGGGCACTGAGAGGAAGTTAATGAGAGACAAATGAATTTAAAGGACGACAGCATCAGGCTGAATCTAGTGGAAGAGGTCTGAAGACTTTCTGAAAGAGCTGTGAAGACAGGAAAAGTCTTTCAGGCATGGTGCCTTGTTCAAAAATGGGACACATTAGTGTTTTATAGATTTTTCTTGAGATTTGAAGGCTGAGATTGGGACGGTCTTGGTTAATTTGGGACATGTGGTCAGTGTTAGTGAGGTTTCTTGCCTGCAGACAGGGGTAAGGGTTAACAGCCTGCTGCTTTTTTCCAAGTGTTCTAAGAAATGTTGAGATGTGCACACTCTAGATCAGGGGTGTCAGACTCCGTCACAGCAGGGGCTGGATCCTGGATTCAGGTCTAACCTGAAGGCCTAACAGGGTCAACATTAAACCACAACTGTCAACCTCATCTTCACCAGTAATAGAATATGAAATAAACAGCACTGATGACAAATCATTTGGAAATTCAAAAAAGTAAAAAAGATAAGTTTAAAGGCTCAAATCTCAGATAAAAAATCTAATTTATTAGTTCGAAAAATCAGAACAGGATATAAAAAATAGAAAAATAATGTTTTTAAAGAGCAAATATATGAGGGAAAAGTTGAAATCATGAGTTTGAAAAGTCAAAATATAACTTTAAATTTTAAGTTGTGAGTCTGATAGGTCAAATATGGGATTAAAAAGCCAAAATTAGGAGTTGAAAATGTCAAAATATGAGCTAGAATTCAAAATGATGACTTAAAAAGTTAAAAAATATGACTTCAATTCAAAAGTGTAAAAGGTCAAAATATGATACAGAAAAAGTAAAAACTATTCATTCAAAATGTCAAAATATGAGATAAAAATTAAATTCAAGTTTTTAAAAGTTAAAATATGGGATTGGAAAGCCAAAGTAAGGAGTTGAAAAGGTCAAAATATGACTTAAAATATAAAATTGTGAATCTAAAAGATAAAAATGTGACATATGAAGTCCAAATTCTGAGTTGAAAAGGTCAAAGAATGAAATGAAAAGTCAGAATCATATGTTTGAGTCGTAATCTTCAGATGCAAAATTGAAAATATGAAATAAATCGCCTTGATTTTTTTTCCCCACATTTTGAGTTTTTATGAAATTTCTTTACTTTTTCAGATTTTTATGGTTTAACAAGGATATTTAAAATAATCAAGTTGAAGATGGAGGAAATCTGCAGACCTCATACTGGTGAACCAGTTATAACACAAATATGATAGGATCTTGCGGGCCGGATATATTCGTTCCACAGGCCGGATTTGGTCCCCGGGCCTTGTGTTTGACACCTGTGTTCCAGATGAAACTGATTTTATTTATCCTTAGCAACAACAATTGTTGTCTGCAGGTGTTTGACTGCAGCTTCCTGGAGGACGAGGTGAAATACGTCCACAGTGGGAGTCCTGTGCTGAACGAGGACACGGTGATGCTGAGAGTCTACAGGTCAGTTAGCATCGGCTAAGTCTTAGCATCCTCATTAGGTCTAGTCTTGATTTCTCTCTTACAGGCTGTAAACCTAAAAACAAAGATTTTTTTTTTTTACCTCGTTGTTATTTTCTGTCACAATCAAAAACAAAATCACTGCCAGGACACAAAAGGACGCCTTTTTAAGATGAATTGAGATGTTTTGACCCCTGATTTGGCAGGAGCACTCTCATCATACATGTAACCATTTTATTGTTAAATGGATCGACAGTTTAACATGGTGGAGAAGGCTCTGCTCAAAAGAAGCTGCCTGTGTTAGATAAGAGTTACATTTATGACAATTTATATTCTAAAAAAAAAATTTCCAGAGCACTTAATCCATAGCATGAATCTGAATCTGAGGGTGCAACAAGCTTTATGCTATAAAAGAGGAGGCTGGGGTGGAGGAGACTAAAGGAGGTAGACTCCTCATTGGGGTAGATGTCCTCCATCAACCAGCTCCAGCGCTGTGTGGAGATATGGACACATGAGCGGCAGTTAAACTGACCATTAGCGCTGTATTTGCCCAGGTTCACGTCCTCAGACACTCAGGTGGAGACGGTGGTCCTGCCGGTGCGGGTGGTGGACTCTGGGTCTGGTGTGGTGGAGCTGGGCAGCGCCCCGCTGGTGGTTCCTCAGTTCTACGGTTTATCAAACGCCATCGACAGCTCCGTCCTGAACATCTGGACCGCCGGTGACCTGATCTGTATCGTCAGGCTGATGGCGGCCGACAGCGGCGTCCCCGCTCTGGGTCAGCTGGTGAGAGAGGAAGACTCCACGCAGAGGAAGGGTACGTTACGTCACAATATCGCTTAAACATGCCACAGCTGAGTTTACATGGAATATATGTTTGCAAAGCTTAATTATTAAATCTTTGTATCATTTTTAAACACATGTGGCTTTTAAATCTGGAAAACAAGTTGCAAAGGCATCAGATCTTTCTGGGATCTCCAACAGCTCTCCAGTCCCTGTGCCCACTTCCTCTTGTTGCTTGTTGTTGTTTTTTTAGAAACCAAACAGAAACTCCACAAAATTTATTTACACATCAGTCCACTGCCATTTTCATTTCTAGCTACAAAAAGAATGGTACCTATGTGAAAAAGTCATCACCCCCCTTGTTAAATCGTGAACTAACTGTGATTAACCACATCTTTAGTAAAGCTGAGTTCAGTTTGACTCTCCACACCTGATTACTGCCAGACCTGCTGGATCCTAGAACCTGTCTGACAAAGAGAGGGAGCCTACAAGATCTCCAGTACATCATGGAACCATCTAAAGAAGACCAGACGAGAAACAAAGTCACTGACATCTATCAGTCTGAAAGGGTTACAGAGACATTTCTGAGGCTTTGGGACTCCAGACAACCACACTGAGAGCCATTACCTACAAGAGGGGAAAACTGTGAACAGTGGTGAACCTTCCCAGGAGTGGCCGGCCTACCAACATGACTCCAAGAGAACATGGATGACTCATCCAGGAGAAGAACCCAGAGCAACATCTAAAGACCTGCAGGCCTCACTGACTCATGAGGACATGAGTGACATCATGGGGGAGTTCCTAGGTCAAACCCACGGCTGACCAAGAAGAACACAAAGACTCGTCTCACATTTGACTAAAAACATCCTGATGATCCCCAAGACTTCTGGGAAAATATTCTGAAGACTGACCAGACAGAGGAGGAACTTTCAGGAACTGTAACCCTCAACAGTTTCACCCACTTTTAAAAATGTTAGCAACCCTGGCCAGCTATTCAGCATAAATGGAAAAAAGCCCATACTGATAAGGAAAAATCAAATATTCCTTACATTTCTGATGATTCATAAATGTTCTGTTCTGTTCCATCATTATCCTTTGATGAGATCATCCTTTGAAGCCCTCTATATATTATGGAGGATGACATCATCATCAAAGGATAACATAACATAGAAAGGATGACATCATCTTTAAAAGGTGACATCATCTTCAAAGGATGACATCATCATCATCAAAGGATGACATTCCCTCATACCAACAGTCAAACATGGTGGTGGTAGTGTGATGGTCTGGACCAGGACCTGGACCACTAGAACCATGAATTCTGCTCTCTAGCAGATAATTCTGAAGGAGAATGTCCGGTCATCAGTTCCTGACCTCAACATCAAGCACACTTGTGTTATGGAGCAGGACCATGATCCCAAACACACCAGCAAGTGCACCTCTGAATGGACTAAAGACTAAATGAAGGTTCTGGAGTGGTCTAGTCAAAGTCTGGACTTAGATCTGACTGAGATGCTGTGGCATGACCTTAAACAGGCCATTAATGCAGGAAAACCCTCCAATGTGGCTGAATGAAAACTATTCAACAGAGAAGAATGGGACAACATTCCTCCACAGTTATCAAAAACAACCAGTTATTAGGTTTAGTGGGCAGTGATTTTTTTCACACTGGAAGGTTTGGATGGATTTTCAAACCAAATAAATGAAATCATCACTAAAGAAACCTGATTATAATATTAACCTTAGGTTATCTTTTTTGAATATTAATATTAGTCTGATGATCGGAGACATCTGAGTCTTTTGTTTTGACTAGACTCTCAGAGAGCCTGAGTTTGTAATTGGACACAATAACAGGAAGTTGCCCCATCAAAATAAAGGCAGGAACACAAAATAATCTAAAAATCAAAGCGGATAGATGAGAAAAATAAACTTTGAAAGATTATTTCAGCAGTTACAGTGAAATTAAAAACTACTAAAACATGATAAATATATTCAAACTTAACGTCCCACAGCGATATTTTCTGTGTATTTATGCTGTTTTAATTGTGTTTTTGTCCTCTATTTATCCGTCTGACCGCCGTCTTCCTCCTCCAGGCAGAGAGACGGCGGCGATCTGCCCGGGGAACAAACCCTGTCTCCATCACACCAAAGAGGTTCGCTTTCTCAAAACCAGCTGTCAGGACTTTCTGAGCTCCGGTCTGAAGTACCAGCACCTCAGCCCGCCGTCACCTGAGATCGACTACATCCCCATCAGGGTGGAACTGAGGGAGAAGGCCACCAGGGCGCTGCTGGAGGTACGGGCAACATCCGGGAGTTAGTTTAGGAGAGATGACGGAAACTGGGATGGGAGCAGGAGTCAGAAAATGTAGATAAAAAGTCAGATGTGTGGAAGTTTTCCTGGTGATATTGGCTTCAGAAGCAATGGGAAGTTTATTGGCAGCCAGAAGGTGCCATCCCACGCTTATTTACTGCGTGGATGTGGAAGAGGAAGTTTTAATGGTTTTAAAGGCTTCAACTGTGTGAAACCTTTCTTTTCTTCCTTGTTAGCACATGAGCAGAGATCTGTCATCTCTAACACATATAATTGTTCCAGGGCGTCGCTCCTACGCCACATGTGGCAGTGAAGATGTTGCAGCATGTGTTGATTTCCAAGTGTGATATGACGTGTTACAACATACGTGTGCGTCCAAAAACAGGAACATTTGTAAAAGTTAAACCAGGGAGGACAAGCTCAACTTTTCTACTTCTCTTTTCCCAGGCCGAGTCGATATGGCTGCCGGTCCTGATCCAAGGTGCGATGCAGAACCAGCCGCCCCAAGCCGCCTTCATGGCCTCCTTCATTTTAGAGGTGGACCAGTTCATCCTGACCCCGCTCACCACCGCCGCCCTGGACGCCAAAGACCACGAGACGCCGCAGGAGAGGCTTGTCTTCAACGTGACCGTCCCACCTGCAGAGGGCTACATCACCCACCTGGACGACCACACCAAGCCCATCACCTCCTTCACCTGGGTGGACCTCCACGAGATGAAGGTGGCCTATCAGCCGCCCAACAGCAGCCAATCACAGCGCAGGAATTATGAGGTAAAGAAGGGGAGGTGGGGTTTGATTAAAAATTTTAAAAAGTCTTATAATGCTTTAACCACCGAATTTCTTTATTTTTTTGTACTAATAAAGTTTCAACCTCCAAAAAAGTTGGGACACTTTAAAAAACAGAAGTGAGTGATTGTGAAATCACATAAACGCATATTTGATTCACAATAGAACAAAAACAACATGAGACATTTTACCACATCTCAAAAAAGTAGGGACAGGACCATGTTTACCACTGTGTAGCATCCCCCCTTCTTTTAACAACAGTCTGTAAACATCTGGGAAGTGAGGAGAGCAGTTGATGGGAGAGGAATGTTGTCCCATTCTTGCCTGATGTAGAATTTTAGTGGCTCAACAGTCCTGGGTCTTCTTTGCTGGAATTTTTCTTTTGGTACTACACAAAGTGCCAATAATGGGTAGGAAGTGACCAAAACATGAGATAGAGGAGGAAAAAATGGTCCAAAAGTTGCAAAAGCATGGAAAAGATGAGTGAAATGTGACTAAAAATCAGCAAAAAAGTAAAATGGCCAAAAAAAAAAAAAAAAAAATGGGTGAAAAGTGGCATTTAATTGCTAAAGGTAGTTTAAATGGGCAAGAACTGGCAACAACGGGCAAAAAATCGCAAAAAGCAGGATAAAAGTGTGACAAAGTGACAAAAAGAAGTGTCAAAAAATGAGTTACAGGTGGCGAAAATCCCCAAAAAGTGGCAAAAATGTGGCAAAAAATAAGTGAAAAGACACTAAAATGGGCACAAATCAGCAGAAAGCTGTGGACAATGGGCAAAAATAGGTATTTAATTGCAAAGAGCAAGATAAAAGTTTCAAAAATTGGTAAAAGGTAACAAAAAGAAGTGGCAAAAATGGGCTTAAAGCGGCTATCACTGTGAGAAAAGTGGCACAAAAGGGCAGAAAGTGACAAAATTGGGGGGGGGGCTAAAAATGAGTTACAGGTGGCAAAAATGTGGCAAAAATGAGTGAAAAGTGACTAAAATGGGCACAAATCAGCAGAAAGGGTGGAAAATTGGCAAAAAGAGGCATTAAATTGCTAAATGCAGGATAAAAGTGTCAAAAATCGGTAAAGAGTGACAAAAAGAAATGGCAAAAATGGAATTAAAGTGTCTAACACTGTGAGAAAATTGGCACAAAAGGGCAGAAAGTGACAAAAATGGGTGAGAAGTGGCTAAAAATGAGTTACAGGTGGCAAAAATGGTCAAAATGTGGCAAAAATGTGACAAAAAATGGGTGAAAAATGACTAAAATGGGCACAAATCAGCAGAATAAAAGATGGGAAAATGGGCAACTACTTTTTTGACTCATGCATGAAATTCAAATTGAGCAAATTTTTTCATTAAATGATAAAATGTCTCAGTTTTAACATCTGATATATTTATTTACTATTGTGAACCAAATTTGGTTTATGAGATCTGACAATCTTCTGTTTTTGTTTACATCTTACAAAATGTCCCAACTTTATTGAAACTAGGGCTGTATTTTAAAACTACAAAGACCACTCTCACCACCTCTGTGACACACATTGACAGCATCATAAGCAAACACAATACGCAGCTAAATAATAACAAACATACAGGTAGAGGTGTGCAGGTAGGTCGACTGCTACATCACCCAGTCTGGAGCTGCTGTTCTGTTGCTGTATCTCGTAGGAGTTTGAGCTGATTACTTGTTTTGCTTCATTTAAAGTACTTCCTCTGTTGTTGCCTTATAGATGGAGTTCCAGGCGATAGACAGCTCCTTTATGACCAGTCCACCCATCATGGTCCACATCTCCATCAGGGCGACTGAGACCAACGCACCCAGAGTCTCCTGGAACATGGGTATGGAAATACTCAGCTGCTACATGTTTGCATGGATCTCTTCGTCCTCCAGAATAACCTGATGAAATCTAACATCTGACCTCTGTGTCAGGCTTGGACCTGCTGGAGGGTCAGTCCAGACCGATCACGTGGGGGGAGCTACAGATAGTCGACAACGACAACATCAACGCCGTGTTCCTGGTGGCCGTGGACGGACCTCTCCATGGACGTCTCAGTGTCAGAGGTGAGCTCAGGTGTCACTTTTCGGGGCGGTTCAGACTGATAACACCCGGTATCTTTGTTTTAGGTTCTGGTTCTGAATAAGTGCTGATTAGCACTGACTTACATCGTTCCTGTGTTACTGAGAATTTGATGTTTTGGGCAAAAAAATCTTGAGTTTCTAAACTACTTCAGCTCCTTCTGCTATGCTGAAAATGTGAGTTTAAAAAACAAAAACAGCTGGATAGAAGCAAAACAACATGACAGATTACCTCTGCACATTCCTGATTAGATGCAGCTCAATGAACAACAGGTGGTGACTCATGGGGAAAAGGCAGCAAAATATGGGCAAGAGGTGGAATAAATGGACCAAAAGCAGAAAACACGCTTCATAAATGAGCAAAAAGCAGAAAAAATATGAATGGGCAAAGAGTGGCAAAAAAGTGTCAAAAATGAACAATAAGTGGTGACACATTGGGAAAAGGCTGCAAAAAATAGGCAAAAAGCAGAAAACACGCTTCATAAATGGGCAAAAAAACGGCCAAAAAGTGGCAACAATGAACACTAAGTGGTGACACATGGGGAAAGGGCTGCCAAATATGGGCTAGAGGTGACAAAAATGGGCAAAAAAGCAGCAAAAATACTTCATAATGGGCAACAAGCAGAAAAAATGGCATAAATGTGCAAAAAATGTCTAAAAAATGTGGTAACAATAAACATTTAGTGGTGACCCATGGGAAAAGGCTGCAAAAATGAAAATGGGCAAAAACAGCAAACAGTGGTATAATTGGAGATAATGGGGGGAACTGCAAATATTAGCTTGAAGTGGCACAAAGCAGGAAAAAAGTTGCAAAAATTGGATAAAGTGGTAAAAAAAATTACCAAAAGTGTCAAAAATAGGTGGAAAAAGAGCAGAAACAGTATAAAAGTGTAAAAACGTCGCCTGGTCTGATGCGTCTGGATTTCAGCTGAGACATTCAGAAGGTAGGGTCAGAATTTGAAAGCATGGATCCATCCTGCCATGCATCAATGGTTCAGGCTGGGGATGGTGTAAGGGTGTGGAGGATATTTTCTTGGCACACTTTGGACCCCTGAGTACCACCTGAGTCTGGTCTAAACCCCACAGCCTAACAGAGTACTGCTGACCATGTCCATCCCGTTATGACCACAGTGTACCTTCTTCTGATGGTAATGCAAGCTCAAATCATCTCAAACATGACAGTGAGTCCACTGTACTCCAGTGCCCTCCACCATCACCAGATCTCAGTCCAGTAGAGCAGCTTTGGGATGATGGAACAGGAGGCTCATATCATGACTGTGCAGACGACGAATTTGCAGCTACTGTGTGATGCTGTCATGTCAATATGGACCAAAATCTGTCAGGAGGTTTCCAACACCCTGTTGAAGCTATGCCATGAAGAATTAAGGCAGTTCTGAAGGCAAAAGAGGGTCCAACCTGCAAGGTGTACCTAATAAAGTGGCCGGAGAATGTATCTACAACAGTGATACTCAACGTGTGGCTCTTTTGTGATTATTTCTGGCTCTTTTATGTCTAAATTTAAAGTATAATTCCCCCAGAAAACCTTAAAAAACGGAAACATTGAGCTCAGAAATTATCCATTGCAATTTTTTCCCACACTTAAACAGCAGGCTTTAGTTATCAACCTTTATTTCTTGTCTGTATATTTCCACTGCCCTTATTTGCAATTTTTTGCACTTTTTACCCTGTTTGCCCTTTACCTTGCTTTTCACAAATTGCATATTTTCCCTTTTTTGCCACCTTTTGCCCATTTGAGGTGCCTCTTGCCATTACATGTCACTTTATCCCATCCCCCCCCACCTTTTTGCTGCTTTTTGCCAATTTTTGTCACTTTTCACTCATTTCCCCCACCTTTTTGCCAATTTTACTTATTTTCCACCCATTTTCCCCCACCTTTTTGCTGCTTTTGGCCAATTTTAGTCACTTTTTTCTCATTTCCCCCACCTTTTTGCCAATTGTAGTCACTTTTCACTCATTTTGCCCCAACTTTTTGCTGCTTTGTGCCAATTTTAGTCATTTTCCACTCATTTCCCCCTCCTTTTTGCTGCTTTTTGCCAATTTTAGTCATTTTCCACTCATTTTCCCCCACCTTTTTGCTGCTTTTTGCCAATTTTAGTCATTTTCCACTCATTTTCCCCCTCCTTTTTGCTGCTTTTTGCCAATTTTAGTAATTTTTCCACTCATTTTCCACCCAACTTTTTCCCAATGTTAGTTATTTTCCACTCATTTTCCCCCACCTTTTTGCTGCTTTTTGCCAATTTTAGTAATTTTTCCACTCATTTTCCACCCAACTTTTTCCCAATGTTAGTTATTTTCCACTCATTTTCCCCCACCTTTTTGCTGCTTTTTGCCAATTTTAGTAATTTTTCCACTCATTTTCCACCCAACTTTTTCCCAATGTTAGTTATTTTCCACTCATTTTCCCCCACCTTTTTGCTGCGTTTTGCCAGTTTTAGTTACTTTTCACTCATTTTTCTGTTACGACCGCTGTATCTATTTTCTTTAATGTGGTTGTGCCTGGAGCATGTGTGAGACAACTATCTGGTCAATTAGGTGCGCCATCGCCGGTTGATGATTGGCTGATCTGGGTGCAGCTGGTAGGCCGCTGAGGAGCTCGTCTTCGATTAAAGGAGGAGAAGTGACATCACCACGGCGCAGGGGGAAAACCCATCTCATTCATCTTTCAACGGGCCGCAGCATCATCGTAGCCAAACTCCATAGATTGATGACTTAAATAGTCTTTAAGTAATACGGTAAGGTAGGGGTGAAATTTATTAGCTTATCTTTGTGTAGTAGTTAACCAGGGAGATTGATCTATGTTGTTAGTGGTTTAATTTAAACGTCTCCCCCTTCCTTCGCTCTCTTAATTTCACCCTGAGGTATCCAGAGTCCTTTCTTATTGTGAACCTTTTTGAATTTGTGAAAATAAATTATAATTTTGTTAAAAACCTTGAACTTAAGTTGTTGTGGCAATTTGAGAGATGAGTGATTTGGGTCATCTTCATGTTGTGTCCTGGCCACCCCTAGACGGGGCATAACATCCCCCACCTTTTTGCTGCTTTTTGCCAATTTGAGTCACTTTTCACTCTTTTTTTTTTTTTTTTTTTTTTTTTTGCTGTTTTCTTTTTTTTATTAACCATTATTGCCACTTGTAAGTAATTTTTTGTCATGTCTTACCCATTTCCGCCACTTTTTCTCCACATTTTTTGTCATTTTTCAGTTTTTGCCGTTTTCTGCCTATTTTACCCCAGTTCACTCATTTTTGGCCACTTTTTTGCAGCTTTTTCTCCCATTTTGCCAGCTTTAACTTATTTTTATTGCCACTTTTCACCACTTAGATTGTGACTCTTGTTAAGGTATTGTTCAACAATTTGGTTGAGCAGCGTTGAGTAACACTGATCTACAATAACGCTTGTGATGCAGCTGGATGCTTACAGGAGTGCAAACTAAAACAGCTGGAGCGTCTCCAGCCTCAGAGGGTGAAATATGAGCACTGCTATAAGAAAGGGAGGGACAGAAGGAGAGAGAGTTAGAGGAATGGATCAGACCTCATGTGGCAGACAGGATAAAGACCTGCAGAGTTTGTTAGTTTTTAATCCTGTGGTTCTGATTATTACCTCCACCGAGGAGGTTATGTGATCGGGAGGGTTTGTTTGTTTGTTAGCAACATAACTCAAAAAGTTGTGGATGGATTTTGATGAAATTTTCGGGAAATGTCAGAAATGGCATAAGGAAGAACTGATTAGATTTTGGGAGTGATCCGGATCACCGTCTGGATCCAGGAATGTTTTAAAGGATTCTGTACTATTAGGAGATAGGGCTAATGGCGGAGGTCTGCGCTGTTACCACTTTACACCAAGAGATGGCGGACATGAGTAACTTCAATCCCAGCAGCATTTTTGGGTGTGTTTCTATTCAAAGTTTTGGAGTTTATAGAGTTTGAAAGACACACGCCCGGTCAAGGAGACGAGTCGAAGTGTAACAGAGAGAAAGACAGCGAACTTTAGTGAGAATACTCACAATGCTGGGAGGAATAGAGGAATATTCACCCTCTGCCATGACTTCCAGTCGTCCAGTGAGACCATGGGTGAGACTGTCAGTGCATCTGTTGGCACCAGCGGGCAATGCTTCCACCATGACAGTCCACCCGTAGTGAAACCAATGCTTAACCTCAACATGTTTCCACCCCACCAGGGAGGGAGTAATCGGCGAATGCTGTGGGGTGTTCAAAACAGCATGAATAGTGATGGAGATCGGGAATGACAAACACTGCGGAGGTAGAGACGTGGTAGAAGCCGTGGGAGAAAAAGCACAGCCAATGGTGGTGGAGACCGCCTGGTGATGTCAGAATATGCAAATTAGATGACTGAACTTACTCCAGTCACAAAGTCTGGGTCATACTGAAGATTTTTTAAAGGATTCTTCACTATTGGGAGATAGGGCTGATGGCAGAGGTCTGTGAGTGCTTTTCTAGTTCAGCATGCAGAGCTGATAAATGCTCTAAAACCCAGCATCTTTTCCTCAGTGAGGCTTTGGGTCCCATCATGGAGACTGTGCAGGGATTTAACAGCAGCCATGATGATCTAGTTCCCATCATTCTGTGGATCACATACGGCCTGAATCATGAGTGATGCGGACTGATCTTGAGTCTTTTAAAAGTATGTTGGCTTCCCGTCTTGTTTTCCAACTCTCCATAATTTCCATATTTATTGCAGAATGACTGATGAGGAAATAAAAACCCGTTATCATCAGCTAGTTTGCCTTCAAACGCTCCGCCATGCTTTCACTTTACGCTCCTTTAATCCGTGCTGGTATTCAGTCACACGCCGCCCTGGGATTTCCCAGAGAACGTGGTCTGGCCTTTTCCGCCCTTTTTCCTCCATGTGTCGCCGTCCGCCTGGGACCGCGGTGTGGCTGGGGAAGCATATGTCTAGTGGCCCTGCATGTGTTTCCTAATCAGGTGTAAAATGGGGCCGCGGCCACCTCGCCAGGGGCCGTGGCAGCAGCGGAGGCTGCCGCTGCCGCCTCCCTCTCTCCGTCCACGTCTGTCCCTTCCAGCCCAGAGCGCCGGGAGAGTCGGCCTCTTTGTCTCGGACGCCGAGCGGGGACTAGCAGATTGGAGGGACTTATGCCATTTCATGCCGTCTTGCACAGGGAGCAGATGCACTGTCCCCAAACAGGTTTTCATGCTACCAGCTCGGAGGGGGCAGCGAGGGGGGAGGAGGAGGTGGCAGGAGAGCGCGGGCCCCGAGGGGTTCAGGCAGGAGTTAACCTTTCATGGCTGCTTTAGACGTATGGAGAGGAGGGCTGTTTTATCTGTTCCTTTGGCTCGTTTCAGCTCGTCTGTGCCGTTAAGAGCTGAATTTTTAACACACTGCCTTTAAATCAGTTTTTTATAAAAGACTTTAATCCTGACCTGCAGAAGCCCCTCACTGTGGGCTTCACTGAGGAAATCTGTGTTTACTCGTTTTAATGCTCTTGGTTAAGGGCAAACTTAGTGAAGGTCCTCTCGTCCTAATGAAGGGTGTTTTTATGTTAGCCGTGATTATTTTGTACCGTGTCCAAGCAGGATTTCTCCCGCTGCCCTCTCTTCTGCTGGTCTGCTTTCACATCAGTCACATCGCTCTGTTCCTAAGCGCTAGCTGATGTTCTCTGTCTGGTACAGCAGGTGGCAGTATGCATGCTGTTGGCAAGGCCAACATAAGGGGGGGTGAAGGGGAGAGTTTTCAGGGGCCCATGGAGGTCAGTAAAACCGTGGTTCATTGTAAAGGAAGTGGAAAATATGGGGCTGCAAAAAGAAGCAAAATACCACGCAGAGATGGGCAGAGAGGCCTAAATGAGCAAATGTGGCAAAAAAAAAAAAGGAAAAGGGAAAAGCAGCAAAAACTGACAAAAAGGAGAGATGGGGGAAAGTGCAAATCTGTATGATCAAACAGTGTAAAAAGAAAAAAAACAAAAAAAGAGCAATGGGCAATAACGGGATAAAAGTGGCAAAAAATCCCCCAAAGGGTCAAAAATATGTGGACAAGTACAAAAATTGAAAAAAGTGGCAAAAATCAGTAAAAAAAAAATGGCAAAAAAAGTGGCATGGAAAAGTGGGGGAACATTTAAAAAGTGCAAAAACTCAATCAAAGTGAACAAAAATCCCAAAAAGTGGCGAAGAAAAGGGGGAGAAAAGGGCAAAAATGGGATAAAAGTGATCATAAAAAGGGTGAAAAATGTAATAAAGTGATAAAACTGTGTTGGGAGTGTTGAGAGTGTCATTTTCCTGCTTTTCCACATATCTCTACACAGTGTCAGTATCAAACCCAGAGATGGACGAGAGCCCCAGAAATGTTCTGCTGAAATATCTCAGGCGCCCCCTAGTGGCTGGCTGCGATATAGAGACTGACTTCACTGTTAGAGCCAGACATTAACGCACATTTGAAATAAATAATGAAAAGTATTCACCCAAAATGTGATAATTGTTTAGATCATCTGATTGACAGAGAGCTCGACAGGCAGACGTTTCTGTCAACCAGGATGCTAGCTGACAGGAAGTCGCGCTCAGTGGGCCGCCCATTTTTTGCCTCTTCTTTTTGCCACTTTTAGCCCATTTTTGCCTCTTCTTTTTGCCACTTTTAGCCCATTTTTGCCTCTTCTTTTTGCCACTTTTAGCCCATTTTTGCCTCTTCTTTTTGCCTCTTTAAGCCCATTTTTGACACTTTTTCCTGCTTTCTACATTTTCTTGCCCCCCTTTGCCACTTCTCATTTAATCATTTTGCTGTTAAAAGCCACTTTTTGCCCATTTTTCCCACCTTTTTTCTAATTTTTGCCCATTTTAGCCAATTTTCACACATTTAATGCCATGTTTTTGCCACTTTTAGACCATTTTTGCCACCTTTAACTTATTTTAATTCCCCCTTTAACCTCTTAGATTGTGGCTTGTGCAAATATATTTTTCAACAGTCTGGTTCTTTGGTTGAGTAACACCGTTTTAGACAGTATTGTTTTGTAATGATTGCTTTGTTTATCATGGCACTTTTCACCCATTTAAGCTGCCTTTTGCCATCAAATACCACTGTTTTCTCACCGTTTTTTGCCACCTGTAAAAAATTTTCTTGTCACTTTGCCCTTTTTTTCTCCTCATTTTTCCCCCTTTTCACCAATTTCTGCTGCTTTTTGGCCATTTTTTTCCACCCTTGACGTATTTTTGTTGCCGCTTTAACCCTCCTTTGCCACCGTTCACCACCTAGATTGTGTCTCCTGTAAATGTATTTTCCTACAGTTCGTGTCTTTGGTTGAGCAGGGTTGAGTAACACTGCTCTAGAGTTTTCAGTTCTCTTATTCATTCATACGTGTTGTTTTTCTGTCAGTGCCGTCCTCTCACTGTGTTTGTTGGAGCAGAGCAGAGGCAGATCTCTCTCTCATCCTTCCTCTCCCCTCTCTCTTCTGTTTACTCCTTTTTCCCACATCCACACAGACCAACGCCGTGTTTGTGGTGGCCGTACAGTAGTTGGATGGTTGTAGAAACTTTTGTCCCACTGGGCAGATTTCCACCGCGTTGGGCAGCAGCACCTGCTCCGCCATCGTTTTATCTGGTCTGTTTGGAGTCGTGTTTGTGTGTCGCTCGTGCAGAGAGGGAACAAAGCTGACAAAAGTTTGGCTCCGCTCTCCCTCACACAGACGTAGGAGGCCTGTAGCGGCTCCTCTGCTGGAGTCAAGCGTCTCTGAGGAGAGCGCCGCTGACCCTCCGCGCTGCGACTCGGGGGCGACGAGCTGCAGCGTGGGGACAGTCACCGCAGGCTCCGTCCAACGCCTTCAGCCAAATGGAAGGCTGCCTGTCCCTCTGGCACACAGTCGTCCCATCCCATCGCTCCCTTTATGGGCCTGTTGCCCAACGCCACCTTTGGGCCCAATTACCAAGTTGTTTCCATCAGTTGGACCGGTTTCCGGTTTCCCTCGGTAAAGTTGCTAATGAGGTTCGGGCTCGCGACCGCTCGTCTCTCAATCTGTCTGCTGACCTTGCCCTTCTGTCGCTCTGGCAACGCGCAGGGAGACAGGAAGCCCCCGTCCTGGCAACCGGGCGGCCACCGGGAAGGACGCCACGTTTTACCCCACCGGTGTTCACAGCACAAACCCGAGCCAACGCCACGCCGAGGTGCCTCCAGGCGCTAAGAGAAACTTGTTATTTCCAAGTGACAATGGGAGAGAGGGAAAAAAGGCGTGCACGTGTCGGAGACGGTAATTGAATCAAAGTGCGAAGCTTTGGCTGGAAACAGAACCGACTCCTCTGACAACAACACATGTCCGCCGGTAGGCCGCCATCATGTGAGGCGGCGCTGTTAGTGTTAGCATGATGTAGAGAGTGATGAAGGGCAGCCAGCAGCTGAGCGCCGACAGATGGACACGAGCGGCGTTTCATTAATGTAGGACAGAGAAGTTTGTCATGTTGGTCCAACTCCGCTCACTCGCTCACTCACTCCGTGTTTATATGGAGAAGTAATCGCCATTTATTCAGGTTAAAGCTTTATTTAAAAGATGATTCAATAACAAAACAAGGTGTAAATGTTCAGAGGTCAGAATGCAAATATTTCTGCTTGTAATGGTTTAAATCTGCAGATAAAATCCTGTTCCTCTGCTCCTAAACCAGGGCTTTTCAACCTTTTCAGCCCACGACCCCCAGATAAAGGTGCCAGGGACCCCACGGTACTGAAGGTGGCTGAACACAGCCATGCACATGTGCAGTGCAGACAGGGCCGCCCATAAGGGGGGACAAAGGGGGCCAGCAAAACCACGGTCCATTGTAAAATTAAGCTGTGGTATTTTATATTTAACCTGAATAATAATCACTCTTATCAAAGCAACAAATATAATTTTTATTCATTTGTGTTTTAAGTAGTCCTCTTAAAAATCTAAATGCCTTTTCTTAAAAACAGAATTAAAATGGGTTAATAATGGAAAAACAAAAAAAATAAGGTGGTGAAATTGGATTTTAAAAGTAGCAAAAAAGGTTTGAGGTGTAAAAAAAATGTAGACAGTGGGAAAAAAAATCACCAAAATTGGCCAAAACGGGCGTATGAAGTGGTAAAAGAGGATTAAAAAGTGTCTGAAATGGATTTAAAGTGGCAAAAATGGTGGAAATTTGCTTAAATAGGATGAAAAATTGCTATAAACAGGCATAGAAGGGTTTACTGAAGCAGAAATTGGCTGAAATGGGTTAAACTGGCAAAAACGGTCATATCAAACAGTGAAATGTGGTTAAAAAGGACATAAAAAGTGGTAAAGAGGGGTTAATAGTGGCAATCATGGGTCAGCAGAGCCAACAATAGGCAGAAAGGGGCAAGAATTGGTTTAGAAGGGGCAAAAACAGGCAGAAAAAAAGTGGTGGAAGGGCTTTAAAACTGACAAAGATGGGTTTGAGTGGCAAAAATGTGCCAAAATTTGTTGGAAAAGTGTTGAAAATGGGTTAAAATTTGGCAAGATTGGTGTAAAGTGGCAACAGTGTAATTTAAAAACTATATTTAGTTTCTTTAAGGCATCTGGAGACCCCCCTCTCAGTGCCTCGCACCCCCAAGTGGGTCCAGACCCCAAAGTTGAGAACCAGTGTCCTACACCAACACATGAGAGCTGACAGGATGAGGTTTGAATATTAGATTTATAAAATTCTGATTATTTATTCAGAATAAAATTATTTTTAAAAATCCAGGACCACCCGCAGGGTTTTAGAGAGTCTGAGGTCTGGAAACATACGGGGTTTAGGGACATGCTTTTCCAAACTTTAATGAATTCCTTGATCCAGATATGTGAATTTAAGGGTAAATATTAAATCAGGGGTGTCAGACTCACAGTAGGGACTGAAATCTAAATTCAGGTCTAACCTGAGGGGCTAACAGGGTCCAGATTTAACCAAAAACTGTCAACCGTGTTTTCACAGGTAATGAATTATAGGGAAAATTAAACAGTGATGATAAAGGATTTTAGGATTTCTAAAAAAATAAAAAATAAAAAACAAAAGTCAAAATGATTAAATATCACAGCATCAATGTTATTGTGTGTCCATGTCAAATAAATAAATGAATGAGTTTAAAGGCTCAAAATCTGAGATTAAAAGTCAATTTTATAAGTCCTAATGGTCAAAATAACGTTTTAAAAAGGCAAATATATGAGTTAGAGAGTTAAAATCACAAGTTTAAAGGTCAAGATATGAGATAAAATACAAAATCAAGAGTTTAAAAGGTCAAAATAGAAAATAAAATTTGAAATTGTGACTCTTAAATGTCAAAATATGAGATAAAATTCTAGATCAAGAGTTTAAAAAGTGAAAATATGGGATTAAAAGTCAAAGTTAGGAGTTTTAAATGTCACAATATGAGAGGAAAAGTCAAAATGATGAATCTAAAAGGTCAAAATATAAAATAAAAAGTAAAATTCCTAAGTTTAAGTCATAATCTTGCAAAATGCAAAATGAAAATATGAAATGAAAACACAAACTAATTTCATCCCCTCATTCCTGACTTTTTATCTAACTATTTCTACTTTCTACTTTTTCAGATTTTTATGACTTAACAAGGATTTTTTTTAATCTTCAAAGTTAAATTTACATTTTTATACTGGAGTGAATCTGCAGACCTCATTCTGCTGAGCCAGTTCTAATCAAGATATGAAATGATCTCAAGGGCCGGGTAAAACTGCGCCGTGGGCCACATTTGGCCCCTGGGCCTTAAGTTTGACACCCACGTATTAGATAAATAAAAATTAAAATGTTATTAAGCAGCAACCCATGAATTATCTTTCTTTGTATGTGTGTTACTAGTTCAATAAAGCTTTGAATTCTTCTTTTTTTAAATTTTTATTTTGACTTCCTTTTTCAGTTTTGCTTTCGTTTTATTAGAGTTAGTGTAAATTTTTGCAGTACTTTGGGATCAGGAACAGAAAATAGTCATCATCAGAGCATTTGAGTCTATATTCAGTAAGGCTACACTTTAGTCTTTACTTATGAGAGCCCCAATGCCAAAAAAGTTGGGTCGCTGTGTAACATAAAAATAAAAACAGAAGACAACGATCTCATCAACCCAGATTTGATTTACAACAGAGCAGAAACATATCAGATGTTAAAACTGAGACATGATGAAAATATCAGCTCATTTTGAAGTTGATGGCAGCAACACATCTCAGAAAAGTAGGGACAGGGCCATGACTGGGTATAAAAGGAGCATTTTAGAGAGGCAGAGTCTCTCAGAAGTAAAGATGGGCAGAGGTTCACCAATCTGAGAAAAACTGAGTCTAAAAATTCTGAAACAATTTCAGAAAAACGTTGAAAAGATTTTAAATCTACCTACATCTGCAGTCCATAAAATCATCAGAGATTCAGAGAATCTGGAGAAATCTCTGAGAGGAGGGGACCAGGCTGAAGGGGCCCTCAGGGGCCACTGCATTAAAAACAGGCATGATTCTGTAGTGAAATCACTGCATGGGCTCAGGAACATTCCAGAAATCATCGTCTGTCAACACAGTTGGCCGTTCCTTCCAAAATGACTTCTGTTTTTAGTTACATTTTAAACAGTGACCCAGCTTTTTTGGAACTGGGGTTGCAATGTTCTGCATGAAGTTGCGCATAAATGTAAAACAAATTCCCGCTTAGAAGTTTTCATGACTTTTAAAGGTTGTTCTGTGAATTTATCTTTGACGGTTTTATTTGTGTTCTTGTGTGAATCTTCCTCAGGTGGGAAGGCGTTCATGTTCCGTGTACGTGACCTTAAGGATGGCGTGGTCGTCTACCACCACTCTGACAGCGACACCACCCGTGACCACATCGTCTTCCGCATCAGCGACGGCCGCCACAGCATCCGCCACAAGTTCCCCATCAACATCCTGCCCAAAGACGACTCCCCGCCATTTCTCATCAACAACGTGGCGGTGGAGGTGCAGGAGGGCGGGGCCCTACGGCTGGAGGAACACATGCTGTTGGCGTCTGACCTGGACTCTAGTGACGACTACATCCAGTACCAGGTGGTGTTAAAGCCGAGGGCGGGGCAGCTGGTCAGGAAAAGCTCTGCCCATGACACAGGTGAGACCTTATAGGGGGCGCTCAAGACGTCTGAAAGAAGTTCTCCTAATGCACCGTCAAGACTGGGTGCATGGTGGAGGTGTAACAGCCATGTCACTCTTCAGTGTGCATGTGAACGACTGAGGGATCAGTGAGGATGCAGCAGTTTGATCAGAAGTCAGTGTTTTACCTCTTCTCCTGACCTTCCTCAGCAAGAGTTTAATTTAGACATACACAGTCTTATCAGCACAATATCTGGAGACGTAAGCTCAAAAACTCAATCATCAGTATCTAGAGATGTTGGAGGAAAATTTCAGCAAATATTTACAGCTGATATTTTCACCAACAAGTTCTGCAAATATATTACTGCAGTTCTTCTTTCTTTCCACTCCAGAACATTCCCTTTTACGAGCCTTCGAGGGCCAGCTGCTGAGAAGCATCCCCACAGCATGATGCTGCTGGGAAGCACCACCACAGCATGATGCTGCTGGGAAGCACCACCACAGCATGATGCTGCCACCAGCATGCTCCACAGTGGGGATGGTGTGTTTGTGGTGATGTCAGTGTTTGGCGTCTTGTCTGATGGTCTCAAAGCTCCATTCTGGTCTCATCAGACCAAAGAACTTTCTTCCTCTTGACCATGGAGTCTCCCACAGTCCTTCTGGTGAACTCTAGTCCAGATTGAATCTGAGTTTTCTTCAACAGTGTCTTTCTCTTTGCCACTCTCCCATAAAGCTCTGACTGGTGAAGAACCCGGCCAACAGTTGTTGTCTGCAGAGTCTCTCCATCTCAGCTGCTGAAGCTTGGAGCTCCTTCAGAGTAGTCATAGGTGTCTTGGTGTCCTCTCTCACTAGTCTCCTTCTTGCACGCCCACTCAGTTAGTGAGGACGGTCTGATCTAGGCAGATTTACACATGTGACATATTCCTTCATTTCTTCATGATGGATTTAACTGAACTCTGGGGGATGTTCAGAGACTTGGAGATGTTTCTGTCTCCATCCTCTGACTTAGACTTTTCTCTGAGTTTCTTGGAGTGTTCTTTTGTCTTCATGGTGTAATGGTAGCCAGGAATACTGATGTAATGTTTTCATGTATGAAATGTTTTCTGTCCATGCAGGACTTCCTGTGGACAGTTTCCTGCAGAGAGATCTGATCCAGGGTCAGATCTTCTATCAGCACTCAGGAGACGAGACGTTCGAGGATTCCTTTGACTTCACGCTGTCTGACAGCCATGACCCACCAAACCTCTCTCAGACATATGTGAGTCCCAGATAATCTGTCCTGCTGTAGAATAGATGAATTTGTCTCCGTCTCACCCCTCCACTGTCTTGATGCGTGCAGACGGTGGTCGTCCACGTCTTCCCGGTGAAGGACCAGCTGCCGGTGGAGGTTTCAGGCAGCGTTCGCTCTCTGACGGTGAAGGAGACGGATGTGGTTTACGTCACTCAGGCTCAGCTTCACTTCATCGACAGAGAGCACCCAGACACCGACCTGACCTACGTCATCACACAGCCCTGCTCCAGCCCAGTGCATCCTGGGTAAGGACATTCCCAGTGCAGGAACACCAACAGTTGGTAAATTCCTCCAAATCTGACTTCAGGTTTTGCATTTTCCTCTGTGAATCTTCAGGCTGATGGATGCAGGACGTTTGTTCTACACAGACAGCGCCAACGCCATGAAGAAGGATCACATGGTCCCGGTGTTAAAGTCCTTCACACAGGTCAGAAAAATAAAAATAAGAGCTCATTTACTGCATCCTCAAGTGAGAAACAAACCCAAATATTGATACTGCCATCACCGCTGCAGTCTGAAAGATCTAAGGATATGTACGGTGGCACTGAAGGCCAATAGGTATAAATATTTCAAAAGCGCAAAATATATTTCACAAAGCACAAAAACATTTCACAAAACACAAATAAATTTCACAAAACATGAATAAATTTCACAGAACAAAAATAAATTTCACAAAACAAAAACAAATTTCACAGAACAAAAATATTTTTCACAAACAATAAATTTCACAAAACACAAAAACATTTCACAAAACAAAAATAAATTTCACAAAACATGAATAAATTTCACAGAACAAAAATAAATTTCACAGAACACAAAAACATTTCATCGATTACAAAATATATTTCATGAAACCGGAAAGGGTAGGACCTTGGTGCTCGTTTGTGATTGGCTAAACCCAAGTCTGTCTGGCATCAGTCATTTATCATTTCCTGTTTACACTTCTTGCCACGATAGCTGAGACAACGCGAAATTTCAAGTGTTTACCAGGATAGAAGAGGGACTTGAGTTGATAGCGGAATACTTCAACAAGGGAAAAAACATGTAGTGTGATTCTTGATATGCTCTCCTCGTATCATGACATACACATCTCAGTTGGAACCCTAAAATCACGCTGAAAGTGTCGTGCCAAAAGAAGTACCCGCGGGAGGATTGTATCCCCTGCCGCCTTTGCAGAAGGAGCTGACTATCAACTATCAGGCGTAGATTTTGCCTCAGTGAATGAAAAAAAAATCAGTGAAAAGTGGCTAAAATGGGCAAAAATCAGAAAAAATGGTGGGGAAATGGGAAAAATGTGGCATTTAAATGCAAAAGGAAGCTTAAATGGGCAAGAAGTGGCAAAAGGGGGTAAAAAAGTGCAGAAAGCAGGATAAAAGTGTCAAAAATTGGTAGAAAGTGACAAAAAGAAGTGCCAAAAATGTGCTTCAAGTGGCTAATGCTGTGAGAAAAGGGCAGCGAATGACAAAAATGGGTGAGAAGTGGCAAAAAATGAGCTACAGGTGGCAAAATTGGTCAAGAAGTAGCAAAAGACAAAAAAACAGAAGTTGACAATTAAGCTTGACAATTAAAGCCTACTGTGTAAGTGTGGGAAACAAACTGATTAATGTTTTTTGCAATGCATAATTTATGAGGGCAAATTTTCAATTTTAAGGTTTTCTGGGGAAATATTTAATATTAAGACATAAAAGAGCCACAGGTTGGGTACCACTGCTCTAAAAGCTCTCTCTATTTTCCAGCATTGATAGTTCCTTTCCAGATGTTAGAGCTTCCCACGCCATAGGCACTAATGCAACCCCATACCATCAGAGATGCAGGCTTTAGACCTGAGCCAGGAGAACAAGCTGGATGCTCCCTCTCCTCTTTAGTCCACAGGACACGGCATCTGTGGTTTCCTCTGACCACAGAACAGTTTTCCATGTTTCCTCAGTCCATGTTAAATGAGCTTTGGTCCAGAGAAGATGGCGGTGTTTCTGGATCCTGTTCACATATGGCTTCTTCTCATCTTGTCTACATCCATCACCGTCCTCTTCTTCAGCAGTTATATCAAACAGCCCTGAGGTTTGCTCACCCTCTCTCTCTCTCTCTCTCTCTCTCTCTCTCTCAGCATGCAGTAAATCACATGAAAGTCGCCTTCATGCCTCCTGTTGAAGACATTGGCCCCGAGCCGCTGTTCGTCCAGTTTGTCTTCTCCGTCAGCGACCACCACGGAGGCACCATCAGCGACCTCGTCTTTAACATCACCATCACTCCAGTGGACGACCAGGCCCCAGAGGTCAGATCCAGTCAGCCCTGTCAGTTTAAATGATAAACAAAGTAAAAATCACATTTCTAACCTCTCATTTTCACGGTAATCAGGCATTCACCAACCTGCTGCGGGTGGAGGAAGGGGGCGGAGTCTTTGTGACAGAGGAACACCTCCTGGTTCAGGACCGGGACAGCCTGGAGGAGGTGCTGAGGGTGGAGCTGCAGAGGACGGCTCACCACGGGCGCCTGGAGCTGCAGGGCCGAACGCTGCAGCAGGGGGACAGATTCAGCCTGAGCGACCTCCGAGGGCTCCGACTCAGGTGAGACCAGGGTTAGAGGTAGAACATGAGGCATGGAGCATGACTGCTGCACCCTCACCTCTCCTCCATCAGTGACCTGCCCCAGTATGCTTGTGTTTGTACTCGGAACATTACAGTAGGTGCAGTGTGCATGTCGTTGGTTGCAAATCCATCTTTTACTTCCACTCCTACCGTGCAGCTCAGAGGATAAATGGGCATGTTCTCTACAGATATGATGGCTTTTGAAGAGTCATTTAAGACTGACCTTACAGCTCTAGGCACAGTTGCATCCACATCCACTTTGGACCATGCTTGAGTCCACATGGATCCTGGCTGGGAGTTTTTTATGCAGGCTGGCCCCCACAGTCTACCTCCAGAATCTGGGACCTAACTCCATCCTCCAGGATGACCAAGCTGGCCCCCACAGTCTACCTCCAGAATCTGGGACCTAACTCCATCCTCCAGGATGACCAAGCTGGCCCCCACAGTCTACCTCCAGGATCAGGGACATAACTCCATCCTCCAGGATGACCAAGCTGGCCCCCACAGTCTACCTCCAGGATCTGGGACCTAACTCCATCCTCCAGGATGACCAAGCTGGCCCCCACAGTCTACCTCCAGAATCTGGGACCTAACTCCATCCTCCAGGATGACCAAGCTGGCCCCCACAGTCTACCTCCAGAATCCGGGAATGGAGAGGAGGGAATGGCCTGCCATGAATCCAGACCTCACCCTGAACACTTTTTGCCACTTTTAACCCATTTTTGCCCTTTTTTACCATTTTTGCTCCCAATTTTCACCCATTTAAGCCACGCTTTGTCATTAAATACCACTTTCCTCCTTGTCTTTCGCCCATTTTAGCCACTTCTTGTTGCTACTTTTATCCCATTTTCGCCCATTTTCACCATTTTTGTTGTTATTTTGCACCGATTTATGCTACCTTTTGCCACTAAATACCACTTGTTTCCATTTTTTTTGCCCATTTTTGCCACTCTTGACTGCTTTTTTTCTATTTTAGTCACTAACCCTAACCCTAACCCATTTTTTACTTTGGACCATTTTTTCCACCTGTAACTCATTTTTTGCCACTTCTCATCCATTTTTGCTACTTTCTGACCCTTTTCCATGTTTTTCTCTTCATTTTGCCCCTCTTCAACCAATTTTTGTTCCTTTTTGACCATTTTTGCCTCCTTTAACTTATTTTTATTGCTACTTCAAGCCATTTCACCACTATATTGTGGCTCTTGCAAAGGCATTTTTTAACAGTTTGGTTCTTTGGTAGTGCAGGATTGAGTAACACTGTGCTAGAGTGACCACCAAAACCACGCTGGTTTACCTTCAACAACTCCTGGTTGAAGAATGGGATGCCATCCCACAGTAAAATGGGACTGGGCTGGTGACCAGCATGAGGGGAGGAGCCAGGCTGTTGTGGGAGGAGCCAGGCTGTTGTGGCTGATGGTTCTTCTACAAACTCCTGAGGTCCTTGACAGTGAAACGGACAGAGTGTAGAAGTGGTCATTAGTGGTTGTTTTTTGCCTCGTTACTGTGGGAGAGTTTGGTCATCAAATCCACCAAGCAGCTCAAAACAAGTGAACGCTAACAGGAGAACACTGCAGGGGATTTTGGCACATTTTGTTTGAGCTGCTCATTCCATGAATGCATGATCCTTGTGAGATTTACCTGATGTAAAGGTGACTCATCAGGCTCTCCAATACAATGAGTACAACTACAGACGTGATGGTTAAAGACACAACATTAATAGCAGTAAATCTGATAACCGAGCTTTTAAACTCTGTTTCAGGTACATCCACGATGACTCAGAGACGACGGAGGATGAAATCGGTCTGAAGGTGACAGACGGTCTGAACTCTGCAGACGTCATTCTGCCGATACAGGTGAGCTTCCTGTTTGCAAAACTAAAAATATTTCATTTGTAAGAGGTGGCGTGTCGCAGGATACCATTAGCATAAATCTTAGGGCTTTTATTTTGAAAGCCATGGGGAGTCAAACAGCTGTTAGATTTAAAGACCTCCTTAGTTGGAGTATTTACAGCCGATGATAGTTGATTTGATGTCTTCAGATTTTACCGATGAATGACGAGCCTCCCCAGCTGGATGGGGGTCTGCGGGGTGAGCTGAGCTGTGAGGAGGGCGGGCGCATCCAGGTGACGGTGGACTACCTGTCGGCTACGGACCGGGACAGCGAGGACTCCAGACTGACCTACATGCTGGCGCGGAGTCCGGGCAGAGGAGAGCTGCAGAGAGCCGGACTGAGCGCAGACAAGTTCTCCCAGCAGGACCTGCTGCAGGGACACATGTACTACGTCCACACAGGTGAGAGAGCATCATGGGAAAATACGATGAGTTCGGGGTTGCTGGGAAATATCTGTGACATTCAGCTTCGTGGACTTTTAAACCCCCTGTTCATGTTTATCTCAGGAGGAGAGATCGGACCTGACCCTGTATTTGACACCGTCACCCTCATCATCTCTGACGGCGAGGCTGGAGCGACTGACAGCTGCTGCCATGGAGACGCTCCGCCCCCTCCAGTGCCTCTACATGGGACACTACCTGTCTACGATCTCAACGTCACCATCCTTCCTGTCAACAACCAAGTTCCTACGATCACTCTGGGTAGGAGTTTAGATTCTTTATTCACAGCTAAGAGATCGGCCTTACCGGGAGGGTTCATAGCAGGACGGGCAGCTTAGCACGACGCTAAAACTCACCGCATTCCTGAAACACAGGCAGGGGTTAAAGGCTCCCAGAATGTGCTCTGTTGCTGTGTGCATGTTTGGGTGGGTCATAGTGCTTTCTGTTGTTGGAACGATTTATTTGTGGTACTTTTCCCCATTTTTACAGCTTTTCCTTCCATTATTGTCACATTTTTCTCCACTTTTTCCCAATTTTGCCATTTTTTTGTTTATATTTTTGCCACTTATATCCAATCCCTTTTCACTTTTTTCTGCCACTTTTTTAACCACTTTCTGCCTATTTCTGCAACATCTTTTTGTAACTTTTGGCCTTTTGCCATTTGTGGCCATTAATTAGTACCCTTTTGCTGCTTTTCTCCAATTTTTACCACTTTTATTCCATTTTTTGGCCTTATTCACCCATTTCTGTCACTATTTTTAACCACTTTTTACCTCTTCTTTTTGCTCATTTCTGCAACTTTTTGCAGCTTTTTGCCTAGTCCATTTATTTGGAATTTTCTTTCCCATTTTTTTGCCATTCCTGTGATTATTAAGCCAGCTTTGCCCTTTTATGCCACTTTTTGACCATTTTACATTGTATTTTTAATTGTTTTTTTTTGCCATTTTTGCCATTTCTTTTCGCCACCCTACCCCATTTCTCCAACATCTGTCTATAACTTTTGGCCTTCTCCATTTATTTACAATTTCTTGTCCCATTTCTTGCCACTTCCTGTCATAATTAAGCCAGCTTTGCCCTTTTGACCATTTTTGCCCTTTTTTTCTCCATTTCTGTAACATCTTTTTTCCACTTTTGACCCTTTATTTTTTGTTTGACTTTTTTGCCACTTTTATCCTGTTTGGCCCTTTTCACCCATTTAGGTCACAATATTCTTAGCATGTTTTGTCCCATTTCTTTGACATCTTTTTGAATTTTTGCCCCTTTTTAAACATTTTTGCCAGTTTTTGAAGCACTTTGCCAATTTTTGCTGCTCTCTGTGTAAACTATGTTCTGAATTTTACTGTAAAATCTTTAAATGTTGATATTTTATAGTTTTCCAGTTTTATTTCTGTTCTTTATGATTTATTTGTCTAAGACGTTTTCTGTTGGAGCGCAGCCCCTGAATATGGCTCAGTGAGAATCCAGTGGGGATCGTGTGTGTATGTGTGGGTTTAAATTTATATGTGCTGTATGTTAGCCCCCCCCCCAGGATCTCCCCCTCCCCCTGCAGCGTGTGCAGGACTGATAGGTGACGGCATGTCGTCGGGTCAGAGCTGCTCGCTGCTTTAAGAGGATTGTAGGCAGCAAAGAGACACACAGACTCTGCCTCTCTCGGGAAGGGTTGTAGTACTCGCTGGAGTCGGAGCCAAAAACAGGGATTGGAGGAGCTCTGTGGTTATCAATGGAGACCAGTGACCACTGGGAATCACTCTGGGAGGACTGGGAGATACTGCATATGTTGGTGTGTCTGTGTGAGTGTGTTAACCAGAGACAGAAAAAGAAAGATATCAGGCTGACATGTTTGCACACTGCAAAAAAATATTATCTCTATATGATTCTGATTGTTCTGAAAAAACAGCATTTCTGAGGAATCCTGTGAACCCCATAGAACAGGAGTGTCAAGTCTGTTCACAAGATCAGAACACGAAATTAAAAACAGAAAAATAATGTTTTTAAAAAGCAAATATATGAGGAGAAAGTTGAAATCATAAGTTTGAAAGGACAAAATATGAGATCAAATTTGAAATCATGAATTTAAAAGTCAAATTATACTTACATTTTAAATTGTGAGTCTGATACATCAAAATATGGGATTAAAAAGCCAAAATTAAGAGTAAAAAATGTCAAAATATGAGCTAGAATTCAAAATGATGACTGAAAAAATTAAAAATATGCCTAAAATTTAAAATTGGGAGTGTAAATGGTCGAAATAAGATAGAAAAAGCAAAAAAATATTGATTTCAATTGTAAAAATATGAAAAAAAAAGAAATCATTAAATTAAAAGTCAAAATATGACTTTAAATTTTGAATTGTGAGTCTGATAGGTCAAAATATAGGAACAAAAAGACAAAATTAGGAGTAAAAATTGTCAAAATATGAGCTAGAATTCAAAACGAGGACTTAAAAAGTTAATAATTTAACTTAAATTTAAAACTGAGAACATTAAAAAGTCAAAATATGATAAAAAAATGAAAATTAATTTAAAATGTCAAATTATGAGAAAAAATTTCAATTAATGAGTTTAAAAGTCAAAATATAGGATTAAAAGCAAAAGTAAGGAGTCGAAAAGGTCAAAATCTGCCTTCAAATTTAAAATTGTGAATCTAAAAGATAAAAATGTGGCATATAAAGTCCAAATTCTGATTTGAAAAGGTCAAAGTATGAAATGAAAAGTCAAAATCACAAGTTTGAGTTGAATCTTCAGATGCAAAATTGAAAATATGAAATCAAAACATTAATACATTTCTTCCCACACATGTTGAGTTTTTATGAAATCTCTTTACTTTTCAGATTTTTATGGTTTAACAAGAATATTTAAAAAAAAATCAGGGTGAAGTTAATGTTTTTATACTGGAGGAAATCTGCAGACCTCATACTGGTGGGCCAGTTAGAATACAAATATGGTATGATCTTGTGGGCTGAATATTATCATTCCACAGGCCACATTTGGCCCCCAGGCCTTGAGTTTGACACCGCTGCCATAGAACATCTAAGAAGTCTGAGGGAGCGCTCTGCTGCTGGACCTAACACACCAGATAGCCTCTTTCACAGCCACATTCACATGTGAATATTTATTTATGTGGCCGGGTCCTTCACCAGTCAGAGAAAGACACTGTTGAAGAAAACTCAGATTCTGGACTAGAGTTCAGCAGAAGGACTGTGGGAGACTCCATGGTCAAGAGGAAGAGATGAGACCAGAATGGAGCTTTTAGACCATCAGAGGGCTCGTAGACACCAGCCTCGAAACTACCTGAAACTGTAAAAAGGACTAAAACACTTCATATTAGAAAGTTAAATTTCTTTGCTGTAGTGTTTCTTGCAGTGTTTGTCTCCTCGTTGGTGTGTTTTTGCAGCTTTTTAACGAGGCTGGCACAGACATGTCTAAGTGAATCTGCCTATTGTCTGCCGGTATTACATCCACACACACATCAGGGCGAGATTACCTCGGCGTTTGTGTGCGTTCCCCTGGAGACGGTGGACAGCGGACAATGGCCGTCTTTCCTAACAAAAGCAGACAGAGCGGCGTCCCTCGCTCACAATAGCAGACGTGTACTAGCCGTCTCGCTAGCTGGATTAGCGCTACCAGCGGCGGGATAACTCTCTAATCCTGCCAGCATATCTTCACCGTTCATTCAGCACCGGCACCGCCACGCAGGGCAGGGTGTGGGTTAATGTAGGAGGGTTACGGGGGTATGTGTGGTGTTTACGGGCTAATTAATTAGCACTGAATAAAGATGCAGAGTAAGAGCATTAGTGTGGTGAAACAAGCCGGCTTCACCTTGTTTCTGTGTTTTTAGGGGGAGACGGTTTATCAGCCAGATCCAGGACTGTCCATCATTAACGCTCAGACGTGTAAACACAACATCTACTCACAAACACAAACACAAGCACACAGGAAGTCATAATTAATACATCTGCAGGGAGTATGGTGGTACGGAACCAGAACAGAGGTGTTAGCTAACTAACAGCAAAGAAATAGATAAGTTCATGACAGGATGGATGGATGATGGATGGATAATGGATGGATGGATGAATGGTGGATGGATGGATGGATGGTGGATGGATGATATATGATGGATGGATGGTGGATGGATGGATGGATGGATGGTGGATGGATGGATGGATGATGGATGGTGGATGGATGGATGGATGATGGATGGATGGATGGATGGATGGATGGATGGATGGATGGTGGATGGATGGATGGATGATGGATGGATGGATGAATGGTGGATGGATGGATGGATGAAGGATGGATGATATATGATGGATGGATGGTGGATGGATGGATGGATGGTGGATGGATGGATGGATGATGGATGGATGGATGGATGGTGGATGGATGGATGGATGGATGATGGATGGATGGATGGTGGATGGATGGTTGGTGGATGGTGGTTGGATGGATGGATGGATGGATGGATGGATAGATGGATGAATGGTGGATGGATGGATGTATGATGATGGATGGATAGATGGATGGATGGTGGATGGATGGTTGGTGGATGGTGGTTGGATGGATGGATGGATGGATGGATGGATCGATGGATGGTGGATGGATGGTGGATGGATGGATCGATGGATGATGGATGGTGGATGGATGGATGGATGGATGGATGGTGGATGGATGGATGGATGATGGATGGATGGATGGTTGGTGGATGTTGGTTGGATGGATGGATGGATGGATGGTGGATGGATGGATGGATGGTGGATGGATGATGGATTAATGGATGGATGTATGATGATGGATGGATAGATGGATGGATGGTGGTTGGATGGATGGATGGATGGATGGATGGATGGATGGATGGTGGATGGATGGATGGATGGTGGATGGATGATACATGATGGATGGATTATAGATGGATGACATTGCGATGTTTTGTCTCCCTTCAGGTGACTCCATGTTTGTGGTGGATGAGGGCTCCTCAGCCTGTCTCTGTGGGGGGGTCCTGGGGGCCGTAGACCCCGACAGCGGCCCAGACCAGCTGACGTTCTACCTGGAGACCCTCCCTCTTCACGGCTTCCTGGAGAACACGCTGCCGACGCCGGGCTCAGAGAAGAGCAACGCTGGAGTCCGAGTCGGTGCGTGTCTGTTTGGTTTTGTTTGTTTCTGAGGATTTTAGCTCCTTATTCACCAGGATATGATCTCTTTTTCCCAGAATCCTTCAGTCTCGACGACCTGACCTCCGGTTATATCAACTACGTCCAATCAGAGAGCAAAGGGGCGGAGCCGACTGTCGACCAGCTGTCTGTTAGTGTGAGTGACGGGCTGCATCACTCCGCCCCTGTCCCCTTTTACATCATCATCAACCCGACCAATGACGAAACGCCTTCACTGCAGCTCGCCAACTTTACCGTAGGTTCACCTCAGAAACAACCGGAGAGAAAACCCTAAAGTTACACAGCCTCTTTCTACCTGTGAAGTCTGTCCGTTTCTTCGCCTCCAACAGGTGAGGGAGGGCGGGATGAGGGAACTGACCCCCTCCATACTGAATGGTTTTGACCTGGACGCTCCTCCAGAGGTCCTGACATTCACCGTGGAGCGGCCGCCGGCTCACGGCAGCCTGTTAAACGGCATCTACGGTACCGAGATCAGCCGCTACAAGGAGATGGGAGCCGACCTTCTGCAGAGGAGCCTCCCCGTCACCTCCTTCACCCTGCAGGAGCTCCGACAAGGTGACAGACTGCTTCAACAGGAAGGGAATAGTACAGACAAGATGTTAAGGGTTGTGAAGGAGGATTATTGGTCGTACTTTATGAAGAATTTGGTGGCAGACATGGCAAACTGGACCAGCCCAAAGGATGTTTTTATAAGGAACCGGGCTGCTAAACTCAGCTAAAGTCTAAAACAGTTACTCAACCCTGCTCAACCAAAGAGCCACATAGTTAAAAAAAAAAAAAAAAAACCTTTAGAAGCAGAATCTAAGTGGTGAAAAGTGGCAAAACGGCTTGAAGTAGCAATAATAACAAGTCAAAGGTGGCAAAATACAGCAAAAATGGGCGAAAATGGGGAGAGAAGTGAAAAATGGTCAGAAAGTAGAAAAAATGGGTGAGAAGTGACAAAAAATGAATTACAGGTGGCAAAAAATGGTCCAAAGGTGGCAAAAAGATGGCAACGAAATTATTGAAAAGTGAATAAAATGGGCAAAAAACACAGGAAACAAGTGGTACGTAATGGCAAAGGTTAGCTTAAATAGGCAAAAAGTGGCAAAAATAAGAGGCAAAAGTTGGGGAAAAAAGGAAACAAGTCGTATTTAATGGCAAAAGGTAGTTTATTTGGACGAAAAGTGGCAAAAAAATTGTTAAAAAAATGAGGCAAAAATGGGATAAAAGTGGCAAAAATTGGGAAAAGGTGGCAAACAAAGTTGCGAAAATGGGCAAAAATAGGAACAAAGGGGTATTTAAAGGCAAAAGGTAGCTTAAATGGGTAAAAAGTGGCATAAAATTGTGAAAATGGGCAAAAATGGAATGAAAATGGAAAACATAAGGAAACAGTGGCAAAAATCAGTTGCAAATTGGCCAAAAAATAGAGGAAAAAATGGGTGTTTAGTGGCAAATGGTAGCTTATTCAGACAAAAAGTGGCAAAAAAATAAAAGTTAAAAAAAAGGGGGGGGGGGGGGGTAAAAGTGGAAAAATGGGCAAAAAAAATGGGCAAAAAATAGGAAATCTTCTACATCTCTCCTCTCCTCCATCAAGCCCAGATCAGTGGAGAACTTTGTCCCATCTCCTCCAGGATCTCTGGAGCTCAGTCAGAGGGGCCATCAGGTCCTTGGTCTCCTCTCTCACTAAGGTCCTTCTCCCCCGATGGTGACCAGCTCTAGAAGAGTCCTGGTTGGTCCAAACTTCTTCATGTGAGAATTCTGGAGGCCACTGTCCTCATGAGAACTTTCAGAGCAGCAGAAATGGTTCTGTAGCCTTCCTCAGATCTGTACCTGTCAACAATCCTGTCTCCTCTGACCTTTGACCTCACGGCTTGGTTTCTGCTCTGATATCATTGTCAGCTGTGAGGCCTTCTATAGAGAGGTGGGAGCTTTTCGCATCATGTCCAATCAGGTTAATTTAGCACAGGTGGTCTCCAGTCAAGGTGTAGAAACATCTCAGCAGAGACATGGAGGAGCCTTAGCTACATTTACAGAGCTGTTTACAAGCTCTGAATACTGATGTCAGTGTGATTTTTCAGTTTTTCTTTTTAATAACATTTGCAAAACATCAAAACTTCTGTTGTCACTTTGTCATGGTGGGGTACTGTGTAGATTAAAGAGAATAATAATGAATTTAAACGACCATAGCATCAGGATGAAACAGAACAGGACAAAAAAAGTGATGGCGGTCTGAATCCTTCTGAATGACCTATATGAATGCAAATGTTTCTTTGTACATTTCTCTTATATTTCTGTTTTTGACCGTTTGTGGTATATTAATCCTGATAACTTATTCTGCACCTTCATCTTCCCTTCCCCGTGCTGCTCCTCCTCTTCCTCCCTGTTCTCCCCTTCACCTGTCTCCCCCTTTTCCTCCTCTCTGCAGGCATGAAGATCGTGTACATGCACGACGACACAGAAACCCTGAAGGACGCCTTGGCTCTGAGTCTGACAGATGGCGTCCACACGGTGCGGGGGACGGCTCAGGTCACCGTGCTGCCGGTGAACGACGAGAAGCCCCGGCTGATCAAGTACACACATAAACGCACACACACGCAGACATAGAGGAGAGCCCATACCAGGATTTAGCTTCCAGAATTCTCCTTAACTGAAACTGGGTGAAGTTAACAGTCATGGTCAGAATGTAAAGGCTTCATCAAAGATGAAAAAGTTTTAACTTTCAATCAAATATGAGTGGATGGAACTGGTGAAGAGAGAGCCAATTACACCCACTTTTTCTTTAGTTGCCAATTATGGCCTGCTAATTGGACAAAATGGAGAGAAAAAGCCCCAACATCCTCAGTATTACAAACATTCTGCCGTTGACTATTTAATAGGCTTCAACAATGACATCATCTTCAAAGGATGACATCATCATCAAAGGATGGCATCATCTTCAAAGGATGGCATTATATTCAAAGGATGACATCATCTTCAAAGGATGACATCACATTCAAAGGATGGCATTATATTCAAAGGATGACATCATCTTCAAAGGATGACATCACATTCAAAGGATGACATCATATTCAAAGGCTGACGTTATCTTCAAAGGATGGCATCATATTCAAAGGCTGACATCATCTTCAAAGGATGACATCATCTTCAAAGGATGGCATCATCTTCAAAGGATGGCATTATATTCAAAGGATGACATCATCTTCAAAGGATGACATCATCTTCAAAGGCTGACGTCATCTTCAAAGGATGACATCACATTCAAAGGATGACATCATCTTCAAAGGCTGACGTCATCTTCAAAGGATGACATCACATTCAAAGGATGGCATTATATTCAAAGGATGACATCATCTTCAAAGGATGACATCACATTCAAAGGATGGCATTATATTCAAAGGATGACATCATCTTCAAAGGATGACAATCCATCAGACCAGCAGTCAGACATGGTGGTAGTAGTGTGATGGTCTGGACCAGGACCTGGACCACTAGAACCATGAGTTCTGCTCTCTAGCAGGAAATCTTGAAGGAGAATGTCCGACCATCAGTTCATGACCTCAAGATCAAGACCACTTGGGTTATGGAGCAGGACCATGATGTCAAACACACCAGCAAGTCCACCTCTGAATGGACTGAAGACTAAATGAAGGTTCTGGAGTGGTCTAGTCCAAGTCTGGACTTGCTGTGGTTTGACCTTAACCAGGCCGTTAATGCTGGAAAACCCTCCAATGAGGCTGAAATACACTTCTGCAGAGAAGAATGGGACAACATTCCTCCACAGTTATCACAAACACCCAGTTATTAGGTTTAGTTGGCAGGGACTTTTTCATATAGGGCCAGGAAGGTTTGGATGGATTTTTTCCTTTAGTAGATGATTTCATAATCTAAAAACTGACTTTTGTATTTACTCAGGTTATTTTTGTCTCAAATTAAAATTAGTCTGATGATCTGAAATATTTAAATGGGGCAAACATCAGAAAGGGGGTAAATACCTCTACCTAGCACTGTCTGTGTGTTTTTTAAGTCCTAACTGTTCCCCTCTCATAGAAGTATTTATTCTGATAAAGAACAACATTTCTAATTTTTAAAATTTCCTTTTAAACTGTTCTTTGAGTCTTTAATGGATTTTAGCTTTTTTGAAACTGTCATGAAAACATCCTGTAGCTTTTTAAATGAATTTTAGCTTTTTTATCTCTATCTATTTCAAAGAAGATATATTTAATATTGTCTTTATTACCTGGACATTTCTAAACACTAAACTCACAAACCCATGTAAAAGCACTTTTCAGGTTTTTACCATTTAAAGGAAATCTGCAAGTTTTTCTCTGTGTAAAACCAGACTTTCAGAAAATGGCCCCAAACTTCACGCTTGGTGTTTGTTTTTGTGCCTTGGAGTCTGCAGCACCGAGCCGCTCAGCAGGAGTGGGGGAGGTCAGGGGGGTCATTAAGGAGAGGAGGGGGAGGAGAACCTGCGTGTGCACATGTGGCAGGTCCCTTTGCATGAGTGGGTGTTTATCTGTGACCCTCTCCTCCTCCACCCCCACCCATAATATTTTCATTTGACTGATTGGGAATTTGCATCCTTGAATGGGTCTGGGGGGGTTTGAAGCCAGTCCTGGGATGGGCGGTTGGTGTGCTTGCGTGGGCGGGATGGTGGGTGTGTTGGCACGGGCCGAGCTGGTGCTGTAAAGGCCGGCGAGGCAGAAGTAACGCTCAGACTTGGCAGATGCCGGCCTCCTTGTTTTTGCATTCCTGCAGGATGGACGTGGCAGCTCCTGTCCTGAGCGGATTTTACTTCCAAGTGAGGAAGCAGCCAGACGGTTTCTGATGTTTACCCCACCCCCCCATACACACCAACACAAACACCACCCCCAGACCCACATCATCCCAATGGAAAAGCTGCTCTCACACAAACTTCCTCCTGTTTGTGTCTGAGTTTCTGCAGGATCAGGATCGGTGATTTACAACCAGTCTGGCTCCAGGACCCCCCACCATAGAGAGACACTGCAGCCCAAAGTTTCAAAAATTTAACCAGTCAAGCTTGTTAAAGTTTGGGGAAGTCAGTATGAGATGATTCAGCAGAATTCTGCAGAAACAAATCCACAGACATGAGATCTCAGAGAAACATGGAGGACCATCAGCTCTGTCCTGGCACTGAAAACAAGGGAAGAATACAGCTGAAATTTGGATAAATGGTGTTTTTCAAGTATGAACATCCTGTTGGTGACACTTCCCAGTGTGCTCGCTCTCGTTGGCCGTTATTCCACAGCAGGCACCCTTAGCTGGAATTGTAGAACTCCAACACTTTTCATATTTGAGATCCAAGATCAAGGAGGTTTCAGCTCCTACAGTAGCAGTATAAAAATCACATTACTACTGCCTACTGTAGGATGAGAAAGACAAAAAAGTGGTTTGAAAAGATTTACACCCAGATGAGATCTGTATGAGGCCTGTCTTGGTCCCAAAAATCTAAGTGGTGAAAAGTGGCAGTTAAAATGAGTTAAAGGTGGCAAAAATGGACAAAAAGTAGCAAAAGTGTGGCAAAAAAAAGAGTGAAAAATGACTAAAAGGGGCAAAAATCAGAAAAAAAGGCTGTGGAAAATGTGGCATTTAATTGAAAAGGGCAGCTTAAGTGGCCAAGAAGTGTCAAAAAGGGGTGAAAAAGTGCAACAAGCAGGATAAAAGTGTCAAAATTGGTGAAAAGTGACAAAAAGAAGTGGCAAAAATGGGCTTAAAGTGGCAAACACTGAGAGAAAAGTGGCAAAAAAAGGGCAGAAAGTTACAAAAATAGGTGAGGAATGGCAAAAAATGAGTTACAGGTGGCAAACATGGTCAAAAAGTGGCAAAAAAAGTGGTGAAAAATGAGTGACAAGGGCCTAAAATGGGCAAAAATCAGTGGGGAAATGGGTGAAAAGTGCCATTTTACTGCAAAAAGCAGGATAAAAGTGTCAAAAATGGGCTGAAAGCAGAAAAATTGGAATTAAAGTAGCAAAAAATTGCAAATAAGGGCAATGGAAATATACAGACAAAAATAGAGGTGGACAGTTTAGTTTTACAACTAAAGCCGACTGTGTAAGCGTGGGAAACAAACTGATTAATGTTATTTGCAATGAAAAATTTATGAGGTAAAACTTTCCATTTTAAGGAATTTCAAATATCAATGTTTTAAAACACTTTCCAGGCATTTTTTCCCATGCTTTGTAGAGATAACTTTTGGAGGAATACAAAAAATAAAAAAAATAAAATCAAGCATACCAGCACTATCCTGTACCTGTGTAGATGACTGTAAATATTGATTTATTTTTTTCATAAATTAAGTTTTTAGATATGTTAGAGCTCAGACACAAAGCCTCTTATAACTCTGCTTTTCTTCGTGTCTTTCAGGAACGCCGGCCTGCAGGTGGACTCAGGTGATCGTAGGGTGATCTCCAGTGTGGTTCTGGAAACCGAGGACCTGGACACGCCCCCGGACCAGGTGTTCTACTTCATCAGCGCCGCTCCTCGCTTTGGGAAACTGACACTCAAGGTGAGAGAACGACATGCTGGGATGAAGTCTGTGGATATGCTGTTTTTGGTTTATAGGAGTTTAAAAAAAGCTCAAAATAATGTCTGATGTTTTAGGAATTTAAAGCCAAATATCCTTCACATTAAATCAAACTGAAAACATGATTGACTATTTATAAAGAGTTGGCTGATTAAATAAAATTTAAAGCAAAATAAAAACAATGCTGTGTTCATGTGGTTTGGAATATTTAGTATTTTTTCTCCGAAAGGAAAAACTAACATTAAAAATTCAAAGTAACTTCTGATTTAAAATCAAATGCAACATTTAGGTGAGTTTTTAGATAAATGTGGGGAAACAAAAAAGCGGGAAAGATTTCCTGGTGTACTTTTTCATACTTTTTTATTTGTTTTTCAGAATAAATTTGACCTTTTCAGGAGTTAAAGGAGGTTAGATCAAGTTAAATACCAGCAGCTTACTGCAGAGCGTTTTAACACTGATGGATTAGTTTATGAAATTAATTTGTTATTTTATCAAAAAGATGTAGTGCCGTATATTTAGATGAGTGTTCATCAGCTAAAACTCTGACTGAAAATGTTTGTCGACAGTCTTTTTTACATGACAAAAACTAGACTAAGATTAACAAAAATAGATCTGTGATGACTAACACTGACAAAAACTAAGTTTAGTTTTCATCAAGATGACTAAAACTAGAATAAAATGTAATGTAGTTTAAGTCAACTAAAACTAGACTAAAGTGTTTTGAGTTTTCGTCGACTAAAACTAAAATGTTGTGAGTTTTTGTTGACTTAAACTAGGCTAAAATGTTTTTAGTTTTAATCAACATTTGCTGGGAAATGATTTTTTTTAACCATTTTGACATGAGTTTCAGTCCTCTTCTTAGCTCTTAGACCAAATGTCACCATGAAACAGGAATGAATGTTGATCTGCCTGATGCTGCCACTTTATTTTAGGTTATATATATCATGAAGGTTTCTGTAAGAGCTGAAATTCTGTTCAGTTTTTTCAGAAAGCCCCCGGGTTACTTAGTAATCACGATAATCTCTATGGTGTTTTTTCAAACCTTGGTTTTGCTTCCTACCAGTTTCCCTCTTAGAGCGTCTGAGCTGTTTTCATGTTAACCCTTCTATCTCCGCTGTTGTTCCCGTTCGATCCACAGACAGAGTCCGGCTGGATGGAGCTGTCGGCCGGTCAGAACTTCACTCAGGACGACGTGGAGATGAACCGTCTGTGGTACGCTCACACCGCTGCTACCAACGCCGCTGGATTCAAAGGTCACGACAGCTTCCGCTTCACCCTCAGCGACCTGGAGAACGAGAGCCCGGTGCAAAGCTTCTACATCTCTGTTCACACCGTGCAGAAAGGTAGGATGAGAGGCGCAGAACCCACAGTACAAGTGAGATGGTAAGACGCAGTGCAAGGCAATATGATACGAAGGGATGTGAAATGAAACGATACAAATAATATGATGAAGTGAAATTAACAATACAATAGAAAAGAGATTTGATGCATAGTGATAGAATGCTATGCAATATGAAACAATGCAGTTTGAAGGGATGCAGTTCATTATGATGTGATACGTAGATACTCCATACAATGCCATGATAAACAACGCAGTCCGTACAAAACAATACTGTCTAAAACAGTAGTACTCAACCAAGGAACTAAACTGCTGAAAAATAAATTTGCAAGAGCCACAATCTAAGTGGTGAAAAGTGGCAAAATTAGGTGGGAGGTGACCAAAAATAATTTAAAGGTGGCAAAAATGGGCTAAAAGTGGCAAAAACAGGCAAAAATGGGCAAAAAAATGCAGAAAGCAGGAAAAAAGTGTCAAAAATGGGCTAATAGAGACAAAAAGATGTGGCAAAAATGGGTTAAAAATTACAAAAAACAGTGGGTAAAATGGGCCAAAAGTGGCAAAAAAGGGCAAAAAATTGACTTCAATGGGCAAAAATTAGCAAAAAGGTGGCAAAAATGGGAATAAAGCATCAAAGGGTGGCAAAGTGGGAAATCAGTGACATTTTTATTGCAAAAGGGCAGAAAGAGGCAAAAAGAAGGCTACAAAGGGGCAAAAAATGCAAAAAGCTGGCTGAAAGTGTCAAAAATGGGCCAAAAGCATTAAAAATTGAAGGAACGTAGCAAACAATTGCAGATCAGGGTGATGGAAATTTACAGACAAAAATAGAGGTTGACAGATCATCCCAGAGAGCCATGCATTGAGTAACACTGGACTAACGTACGTACGTAACCATAGTGTGCCATGTAGTCCAAGTGATGCAGTATGATACAGTATACTATGAAACTGAAGGATGCAATACAATAAAATATGATTAATGCCACATGGCACATTTGATATAACACAATGATACAATATGAAGCAGTGCAATACTGAGGCATGATTCCTAGTGACAGGATGTCCTAGCAATGGGATTTTATGCCATTCTTCTTGGTAAATCTTCTCAAGCTCATTGAGGTTAGATGGAGACCATTGGTGGATGAGAACTTTCAGGTCTCTCCAGAGATGAAATATCACACTGACGTCAGTATTCAGCCTCTTTCCAACACCCCTAATGTAGCTCAGGTTCCTCCGTGTCTCTGCTGAGATGTTTCTACACTTTGACTGGAGTCCACCTGTGCTAAATTCACCTGATTGGACACGACTTTAAAAGCTCACACCTCTCTATAGAAGGTCTCACAGCTGACAATGATATCAGAGCAGAAACCAAGGGTCAAAGGTCAGAGAAGCTGCAGACAGGATTGTTGTCAGGCACAGATCTGGGTTCCCTCTCCTCAGTGAAAAAGCCCCTGAAGGACTCTGAGAAACCAGATTCTCTGGTCTGATGGAAGCAAGATTGAACTTTTCAGCCTCAGATCTAAATGTTACGTCTGGAGGAAACCAGGCACTGCTGATCACCTGATCAACACCATCCCAACAGTGAAACATGGAGGTGGCAGCATCATGCTGTGGGGGTGTTTCTCAGCAGCAGGGACTGGGAGACTGCTCAGGGAAAGCTGAAACGCACAGAGACTTTAGCCCTCAGACTGGGCTGAAGGTTCCCCTTCCAACATGACAATGACCCTAAGACCAGCCAGGACTACACAGGACTGGTTCAGGGAGGACTCTGTGGATGTCCTAGAGGGGCCCAGCCAGAGCCCTGACCTGAACGCTATCCAGCATCTCTGGAGAGACCTGAAAATAATCCCTAAACATTTTTATAACGAATTAGTTAGTAAGATCCAAAATCATTTTTAGGTTTTAAAAAACCAGGATCCTGGGATCCAGTGAAAGGATGTGTCATGATTCTCTCCTCCAGGCCAGCTTCCTTTTGGAGCCACCATGAGTACAACCTGACAGGAAAAGATAAAACCAGACTCTAAAGTTGGAGTTTTTATTGGACAGTCACCAAAAGCAGGCTGTTAACACACAAACACACTCTGACTGTTCACCGTCACACACGTCAGCCCTCCGTGCTCCCTCTCTGCGGTCTCTGCGGCCGCTCTCCGTCCAGGTTCATGTATTATTGATCGCCCCTCCCTCTCCGTGCCAGCTTTACCAGTCGGCTGAACACGGCCAGAGAGGCCTCGGCCCTTCTGGCTCCGGGCCCTCTGATCCTGCAGGAGCCGAGGTGAGAAAGCGACGGCCTCCTCAGCCGCTGAATAATTAACGGAGGGAGGGGAGCAGCTGTGGAGGGGCGTTGGTCCGTCTCCTCTGGGTGCTCCCACGCCTCCTCCTCCAACAGCACTCCGAAAATATAAGCTGTGATGTTTTTTCTTCTTTAGTGGCGTCTGTTCTGAGTTTGTTTCAGTTTAAGCTTTCTGCTTCAACATGAGAAAATACGGTCCTGCTCTCTGACTTAGAAACATCACCGTCTCAGGATTACTGGCTCTGCTGCTTTCCTGGGCCTGGATTCTGGTTCACATGTTGCTGAAGGCAAGGCCGCTGGGGCACAGCCAAACTGGGGGTCCATAGAGGTCAGCAAAATCCTGGTCCACTGTGAAAACCATATTTTATATTTGACCTGAATAAAAACCGCAAAACATGAATTTCATTTATTTATGCTGTAGTACAATAAAGCCTTTCTCAGAATGTCAACCCACTAATATTTAATCAGAATTTCCTTTTTATTAGTGATGTTGTCGGTGTGGACGCACTGAACTATGAGGAAAATGATGCCAGACTTCAGCACCAGTGACACTCAACGTGTGTCCCAGAAAACCTTAGAAAAGGGAAATTTTGACCTCAGAAGTTAATCGCATTAATCAGTTTGTTTCTCAGACTTATACAGATGGCTTTAATTGTCAAACTTAATCGTCCCATTTATACCGTTTTAGCCCTTTATCACCATTTTTTGCCACTTTTCATCCGATTAGGCAAGGTAAGGCAAGTTTATTTGTATAGCACATTTCAGCAACAAGGCAATTCAAAGCGCTTCACACAGGACATTAAAATACAATGATAAAGAGAAAAAGAAACACAGTGAAAACATTTTAATGAATCATGTAAAAGGTGATTAAAAACAACAAATCAGACCCACAAAAGATAAAAAACAATGTTTCACATTTCTGGCCAGAATTATTTTATGACATACAGATGAGTGACACTTTGACAAAAAGTGATTCTGTCCCCGAACCTTGATTTTTCTATAAGATAACCACACGTAGACAGGGAAGAAGTGAGAAAGAAGAGAGTGAGAGAGACACGTGTGGGCAACCCCACTTTAGAAAACCCAGCAGGACAACTTCTAGAGCTTCACATATACATGGCATACAACCCCTGGGACAATCCCCTGGATTATTACATCAGATTATATTTCCAGAACAAGCGTGCTATTGTTCTGGCAGATCTTGGCAACCCTTATTGGAGCACTCAGGCTCTTAACTCTACTATACTAAAAAAAAAAAAAAAAGTGAAATAAAACCCAAGACAGATAAAAACACACATATTAAAATAAAAGTTACAGTGCAGAGTTCGAGTGAAAATAAAAAATTTGAAAGGTAGTTTTTAGTCAAAGGCAGCAGTGAACAGGTGTGGCTCTGCAGACTCTCAGCAGACCTGATGTTTTCTGGGAGTTTGTTCCAGATATACGGAGCATAGAAACTGAACGCTGATTCTCCATGTTTGGTTCTGACTTTAGGGACACAGAGCAGACCTGCACCAGACCACCTGAGCGGTCTGGATGGTTCATGCTGGACTAGAAGGTCTCTGATGTATTTTGGACCTAAACCATTCAGTGCTTTATAAGCTAACAGGAGGATCTTAAAGTCTGTTCTCTGAGAGACAGGGAGCCAGTGTAGAGACCTCAGACCAGGACTGATGTGGTCCACTCTCTTGGTCTTAGTGAGGACTCGAGCAGCAGCGTTCTGGATCAGCTGCAGCTGTCTGATGGACTTTTTAGGCAGACCAGTGAAGATCCTGTTCCAGTAGTCAACTCGACTAAAGATAAAGGCATGGACCAGTTTTTCAAGGTCCTGCTGTGACATTAGTCCTTTAATCCTAGAAATATTCTTGAGGTGATAATTCGCTGACTTTGTAATTGTTTTTATGTGGTTTTTAAAATTCAGGTCTGAATCCATGACAACACCCAGATTTCTGGCCTGGTCTGAGGTTTTTAACTGAAGTGACTGGAGCTGCATGCTGGTTTTAAGGGATTCCTCTTTGGGTCCAAAAACAACTACCTCAGTTTTTTCTCTGTTTAACTGAAGAAAATTATGGCACATCCATTCGATAAGCTACCTTTTGCCATTAAATACCACTCTTTTCCCTTTTTTGCCCATTTTCGCCAATTCTTGTGACACTTCTTTCCCCATTTTTGTTACTTTTGTCCCATTGTTTGGGTTTTTTTTTGCCACGTTTTCAACACTTTTCACCTATTTTAGCTACCGTTTGGCATTAACCCCTTAAAGCCTTTTATGTTACCTCTATCTAATCAATATAATCATAAATTACTAAAAAAAAACAACTTCTGAATACAATCTGAAAAATGATAAAAATGCCCTCAAGTGGATTATCAGTCACCAAAAACACCTAACTGATCAAATGAGATACAAAAAAATATATATGTTAAATTTTATGGAAATTTGAAAATTTTTGGATTTCAGTTGAAAGTGAAATAAACACTTCAGTTCCAAAAAATTAGAATTTATTTTTTCAGGCTTTAAAGGGTTAAATATCACTTGTTTCCTCTTTTTTTTGCCAATTTTTGCAACTTCTTTTAGCCACTTTTATCCCATTTTTGCCCCTTTTCACCATTTTTTGCCCATTTAAGCTACCTTTTGCCATTAAATACCACTTGTTTCCTATTTTTAATTTTTTCGCCTTATTTTGCCACTCTTGAGTGCTTTAGCTTATTTTAGTCACTTTTCTCTCATTTTTATGCCATTTTTATGACACCTTTGGACCATTTTTGCTACCTATAACTTATTTTTATTGCTACTTTAAGCCATTTTTGCCTCATTTTACTGCTTAGATTGTGGCTCTTGCAAAGGTATATTTTAACAATTTGGCTCTTTGGTTGAGTAACACTGCGCTAGGCCATGATAAACACAAATTTCAGGATGCCAGAAAATAAAATCGGAGAAACTGAGACTCTTGGGGAAATGACGTTAATTATTGAAGAATTGTTGAAAAAAGGGGGAAAGAAAATAGGTAAAAGTGGCAAGAATGGGTTAAAAAACTATAGAAAATTGCATAAATGGGTTAAAAAAAAGGCAAAAAAGTGACAATTATTGGGGAACATTGTAAAAAGAAGTGGTAAAAAGAGCAAAAAACAATACAAATACAGGTTAAAAGTTGGAAAATGGGTAATAAAGTTGCAAAAATGTGCAACAAATGTCATGAATTGGTTTGAAAAAGTGACCAAAATCGATGAAAGAAAATTGAAGTTTTTGAAGATGTACTTTTAACTCAAAAGGGAGTTAAATGCAGCAAAAACTGGACAAAAAGCAGCTGAAAAAGATGTTGCAGAAATAGGCATAAAGAGTTTAAAGTGGTAAAACAAAAAGTGACAGAAATGGGTAAAAAAAAAAAAAAAGCCAAAAACAAAACAAAAGTGTCAAAAAAAGTTTTTAAAAAAGTGGCAAAAGTAGACAATGTGACTTGAGTACACAAAAAGTTGCGAAAAGACGTTGCAGAAACGGGCATAAAAGGGTTTCAAGTGGTTAAAAAATTGGCCAAAAAGTCAGAAAGGTGGGCAAAAATTGCAAATATGGGAAAAAAGTGGTTAAAAAAAGTGTCAGAAATAGGTGAAAATGGGCAAGATGAGATAAAAGTGGTAGAAAATGTGACAAAAAGGTGCTAAAATGGGTTGAATGCACAAAAACTGGCAACAAATGACAAAGAATGGTAAAAAGCAGCAGAGAGGGCAAAAAGAGTGAACAGCTGAGTCAGCGGTTTCAGAGGGGTGTTTAGTGAAGCCATATATGTCCCAGAAACTGCCGGCGGTCTGTGAGCGTATCACTGGGGATGAAAAGGCCCTAAAACCAGGTCGAGGCACATCAGGCCCTCTAATGAATCCTTACATGCCTTAAACCTCTGCACACGACTGTGCTTGTTTTTAATTACACATACATGAAATGCATGATGGCTGCCATGAGTCTCTGCATCAGTTTGGTGCGTTGGTGGTGCACCACCTTATAAATTAACATGTTGAATCACCTGGAGATGGCCCACACAGGCTGTACTGACGGGGTCTGCAGGGCCCAGCACATTACCCAGCCAAAGTAATAAACAAATGAAGACTCATGACCTCTGCTACACTCAGAAATCAGAAGCCTGTCTCCCCCCTCTCTGCCTCCAGGTGACTTGGTGCTGCTGACCAAGGCCGTGCATCTACTGGAGGGTCAGCGAGTCGTCCTCAGCACCGACATCCTGCTGGCGTCAGACTCTTCAGATCGTCCTGAGGAGCTGGTCTACACCGTGTCTGTCCCGCCTAGACATGGCCTCGTCCACGCCGTCCATCAGCCCGGCGTCCCGCTGCTCTCCTTCACACAGATGGACGTGGCCGCACATCGGGTGTGTTACACCCACGACAACAGCCACGACGCCGAGATGGACACCTTTAGGTGAGAAAACACGGGCACAACACATGGAGGTCAAGGTTGAATCACCGTCCTGCAGCTGGATCATACTAAGATAATCTTTAAAATCTGAAGAGCTCACTGGTAAAAGAAAACGGAGAGTTTTGGCCAAAGTTTTTCTGAATGTGATCCTCTCTCTCATCCACACATTTTCTGTCTTTTCTTAAGTATTTACAAATTACAGGCTTTGTAATCAATTCTAGCTAAATGCATATATTCATTTTTTGGATAGGCTCAGTAGGTGGAGATATGTTTGTATGCTTAGCAGATTCTCCAAGATGCATTGATCTGCGGTCGCCATTTGAAGCTCAAATTTAAGGAAAAAGATGCAAAGAATACGCTGATGACTGTAGGCGCTACTCTGGCACAGACAGAGCTGATCCACCACAGAGCAGACGTCTGCAGAAAAAGAGGAAAAATACAGTAAATAAACAACCAACATGTATTTAAAGATGAAATTAAATACGTGCTCCAAACCAAACAGCAGCTGCATGCTGGTGTTTAGCAGCTGTGCTCTTCTTTGGCCAGCTCAGCGTCATGAAGCTGTTTTGCATCACAGCATGAAATTCTGCACACATCAGGAGAATAAATGGCAAATAATCAGCCTCTGAATGTGAGACGGGGACGTTTGTGCACTAAAAAGTATCACACACAACATTTGGCCGATGAGAGGCGTCAGGAGACGAGAGGCTGCGGTATGTTTATCTGCTTTTCAGCCAAATTGGCAGCAGCAGAGTTTTTTAAGAGGAGGGAGGAGAAGGGGGAGGCGGTGCAGACCCCGGGTTTGTCACCCAGACCTCTGCTGCCCCGACCGGCTGGTTATCTGGCTCGATGAGGAGCGACCAGATCGCAGCCAAGAGTCCAGAGGAGGATGGAACGAGGACGGACAGAAATAGAAGCTTAGAGTAGACGGGCCGTCCCAGGAACTTTTTCTGAAAGGACTAGAAGTTTCTCTAGAAGACTATTATTGCCTTCTCCTTTATTTTAGTAGATAATGTCCCTAGAAATGCATTCAGATAAAAAAACTTTAAGGATATAAGAGTTAAACTATGGTTTAAATGAACATGGATCTTGGATCATGGATCTTATTTTAATAGTAGACAAAGATAACCAGAGCAGATACAAAAGTCCATTTTTAAATGTTGATTTCATTTATTAAGAGTAAATCCATCCAAACCTGCCTGGCTTATGTAAAAAAGTCTTCAACCCCTAAACCTAATAACTAGGTGTTTGTGATAACTGTGGAGGAATGTTGTCCCATTCTTCTTTGCAGGATTGTTGTCATTCAGCCACATTGGAGGGTTTTCCAGCATGAATGGCCTGTTTAAGGTCATGCCACAGCATCTCAGTCAGATCTAAGTCCAGACTCTGGCTAGACCACTCCAGAACCTTCATTTAGTCTTTAGTCCATTCAGAGGTGGACTTGCTGGTGTGTTTGAGATCATTGTTCTGCTCCATAACCCATGTGGTCTTGATCTTGATGTCATGAACTGATGGACGGACATTCTCCTTCAGGATTTCCTGCTTGAGAGCAGAATTCATGGTTCTAGTGGTCCAGGTCCTGGTCCAGACCATCACACAACCACCACCATGTCTGACTGTTGGTACGATGGAATGTCATCTTTTGAAAATGATGTCATCCTTTGAAGATGACGTCATCCTTTGAAGATGACATCATCCTTTGAAGATGACACCATCCTTTGAAGATGATGTCATCCTTTGAAGATGATGTCATCTTTTGAAGATGACGCCATCCTTTGAAGAAGATGACGCCATCCTTTGAAGATGATGTCATCTTTTGAAGATGATGCCATCCTTTGAAGAAGATGTCATCCTTTGAAGATGATGTCATCCTTTGAAGATGATGTCATCTTTTGAAGATGACGCCATCCTTTGAAGAAGATGACTCCATCCTTTGAAGATGATGTCATCTTTTGAAGATGACGCCATCCTTTGAAGAAGATGTCATCCTTTGAAGATGACGTCATCCTTTGAAGATGATGTCATCTTTTGAAGATGACGCCATCCTTTGAAGAAGATGACTCCATCCTTTGAAGATGATGTCATCTTTTGAAGATGATGCCATCCTTTGAAGAAGATGTCATCCTTTGAAGATGACGTCATCCTTTGAAGATGATGTCATCTTTTGAAGATGACGCCATCCTTTGAAGAAGATGACTCCATCCTTTGAAGATGATGTCATCTTTTGAAGATGACGCCATCCTTTGAAGAAGATGACTCCATCCTTTGAAGATGATGTCATCTTTTGAAGATGATGCCATCCTTTGAAGAAGATGTCATCCTTTGAAGATGACATCATCCTTTGAAGAAGATGTCATCCTTTGAAGATGACGCCATCCTTTGAAGATGACATCATCCTTTGAAGATGATGTCATCCTTTGAAGACTTGAAGGCTTGAAGGATGACATCATCAAAGGAAAATGATGGAATGTTCCATTGTGAGGGCTTTTTCCCCTTCTTTGCCAAATAGTTGGCCACAGTTGATTTTTTTTTCTAAAAATGGGTGAAACTGTGGAGGGTTACGGTTCCAGAAAGTTCCTCTTCTGTCTGGTCAGTCCTCAGAATATTTCCCAGAAGTCTTAGAGATCATCGGGATGTTTTTAGTCAAATGTGAGATGAGCCTTTGTGTTCTTTTTGCTCAGCAGTGGTTTTGACCTTTGAACTCTCCCGTGATGCCATTGTTGCCCAGTCTCTTTCTGATTGTTGGATCATGAACTCTGACCTTAACTGAGTCAGTGAGGCCTGCCGGTCTTTAGATGTGGCTCTGGGTTCTTCTGGGACCTCCTGGATGAGTCGTCCATGTTCTCTTGGAGTCATGTTGGGAGGCCAGCCACTCCTGGGAAAGTTCACCACTGTTCACAGTTTTCCCTATTGGTGGATAATGGTTCTCAGCATGGTTGTCTGGAGTCCCAAAGCCTTAGAAATGTCTCTGTAATCCTTTCAGACTGATAGATGTCAGTGACTTTGTTTCTTTTCTGTTCTTGAATTTCTTCAGATGGTTCCATGATACGTTGGGGATCTTTTAGCCTGCTTCACTGTCAGATAGGTTCTAGTTAAGGGGTTTCTGGATCCAACAGGTCTGGCAGTAATCAGGGCTGGGTATGGATAGTCAAAATGAACTCAGCATTACTGAAAATTTGGTTAATCACAGTTAATTCAGGATTTAATAAGGGGGGAATGACTCTTTCACTTACGGCTGGGTAGGTTTGGACGGCTATTTACTTTAATAAATGAAATCATCACGTAAAAACTGGCTTTTGTACTACCCAAGTTATCTTTGTCTAATAATAAAAATAGTTTGATCTGACGGATTTAAGTGTGACAGATATTTAAAAAATAAGGAATCAGGAAGGGGAAACTACTTTTCCACAGCTCTGATTTGGGTTTTTGTTGTGTTGCGATGACAGCAGATGATAAATGGGCATTATTAGGAGAATAACAACAGCGCTGGATGGAGTAGTGGCCACAGACGGCCATCCCTGGGCAAATATGGCCGACATCGGAGCCAGATGTTACACCGGGACCTTCCCCTGCTCGTGTGTGAGCGTGGCGGCCGGTGTGCTGAGGCCCGGGGCGGTTTATCAGCTGCAGGGCTGAGAGGCAGATTGTGTTGGCAATGAGGAACAAGAGACACAGGCGCATTTATCAGGCCCACCGCTCTGTCTGTGATGATCTGATGAGGCTATGAATGGAAAAGCCTGTTTGGTGAATGATCGTGACTGTCAGAAATCCTCTATAGATAGTCACGAGATTAATGACCAATCATGTGATCAATTATTGTTAAACCAGGGTACCTGAGAAGGTCAGGGATCTACCTGGACTCTGGTTTGAGTGTTAAACCTAAAGATAACAAAGGCCAGCATTTTGAACAAAGTGTTTGCAAATATTTGGGCCATCTTCAAACCTTACAGCCAGAGATACACAAACCCCAATTCCAAATTAGTTGGGACATTGTGTGAAATGTGAATAAAACAGAAAACAGTGATCTTCAAATCTATTTCAACCTTAAATCAACTCAATACGAAACACAAACTAACTAATGTTCAAACTGATACACTTTTGATATACTGGAATTTGATCCCTGTAAATATTCCAAAAAAGATGGGACAGAGCATGTTTACTACTGTTTTCCATTACCTTTTATTCTAACAACACTGAGGACTGAAGACATTCCCTGTTGAAGTGTTAAAAGTGGATTTTTTCCCATTCTTGTTAAATTTAGACTCATGTTACAAGTTTTAGGCATGTAGGGTGCAACAGATTTATCACAAGGCCTGATGTGCCACCACCCGGAGCCGGAGAGGAAGTGAGGGAAGTCAAGGTCAAGATCGACGGCATCTCTTTTGCCTCAGCCTTTTCACCCCTGGCGATAAACTGCCAGATTCCACTAGCTGTTTTCAGGACCTTGGGACATCCACAGCACAACAGGGACTCCAGCAAACCCTACTACCTGCCTAGGCAGTACCCTTTACGATGGGTTCCCAAATTTTTCAGCCCGTGACGACCCCCCAAAAAAAACAGCATCAGAGATCGGGAATGATGATGCCATCAGTTGAAGATGATTTCATCCTTTGAAAACGAAGTCATCCTTTAAAGATTACGCCAACCTTTGAAGATGATGTCATCCTTTGAAGTTGATGTCATCTTTTGAAGATGATGTCATCCTTTGAAGATGATGTCAATCTTTGAAGATGATGTCATCCTTTGAAGATGATGTCATCCTTTGAAGATGACATCATCCTTTGAAGATGATGTCATCCTTTGAAGATGATGTCATCCTTTGAAGTTGATGTCATCCTTTGATGTTGATGTCATCCTTTGAAAACGATGTCATCCTTTGAAAACGATGTCATCCTTTAAAGATGATGTTAACCTTTGAAGATGACACCATCCTTTGAAGATGATGTCATCCTTTGAAGATAATGTCAATATTTGAAGATGATGCCATCCTTTGAAGATGATATTAACCTTTGAAGATGATGCCATCTTTTTAAGACAATGTCATCCTTTGAAGACTTGAAGGCTTCAGAGACGGCATCAGAGATAGGGGACCCCCATTCTTCCTTGAGGGGGTTAAAGCGCACAGTAGCAAAAAGCATCATGTACAAAACTTGCATTTCAGTTATTTTTTAGGGACTGAGGACAAAGAAAAGCTCACTTAAGAATTTAGAAAAACTCAGTATGGTCCCTTTATCACACAGAAACCCAGTGGACAGGCTTTGATTCTGATCGGGACATAAATGGACACAGCAAAGCAAATCAACAACACATAAGCAGAGACATCAGGACATCAAATGTAGCTTTCAGTCAATGTACATGAAACTCTCCCTACAGCTGTTTCTGCCCTGGTCAGAGCCTCTTACTTGTGAACTCTGTGTGTGATAAGAGTCTGGTGTCCAACTACGTCCAAAAATAAGCAGAGGTTGGTCCTTCAGTGTGCCTTTCATGGTTCCAGCAAGTTAAAAGTCTTGTGGTATCAAGATTAAGCTTTAGGGGGAGAACAGAGCTTGTATCGTCCATGTGAGGCAGGAGAGCAGTTGCATGCCTTTCTTTGAATACTGGTGGGTTTTATGCAGCATTCCTGTCCAGACGATGTTGAAGGAAGGAAGAAAACTCTTTGTACTTGACGGGCCATTGGCTGACTGCCCCAAAGTACAGGTGAAGCTGGGGCCACAAGGAAGGAGTTTTTTCTTGCTTTTTGCCACCTTTTCCCTATTTTTACCACTTTTATCCCATTTTTGCCCTTTTTCACCATTTTTGACACTTTTTGCCCATTAAAGCTACCTTTTGCCAATAAATACCCCTATTTCCTATTTTTTGCCCATTTTTGACACTTCTTTTTGACACTTTTATCCCATATTTGCCCTTTTTTTAAACCATTTTCATGCCACTTTTTGTCCAAATAAGCTACTTTTTGCCGTTAAAAACCCCTTTTTTCATATTTTTTGCCCATTCTTGCAACTTCTTTTTGCCACTTTTTCCCATTTTTGCCACTTTTATCCCATTTTTGCCCTTTTTAAACAATTTTCATGCCACTTTTTGTCCAAATAAGCTACCTTTTGCCATTAAATACCCCTTTTTTTCATATTTTTTGTGCATTCTTGAAACTTCTTTTTGCCACGTTTATCCCATTTTTGCCCCTTTTTTTCCAAAGGGGTTAGCTACCTTTTGCCATTAAATACCACTTGTTTCCTATTTTTTGCCCATTTTTGCCACTCTTGACTGCTTTTCCCATTTTAGTCCCTTTTCACTCATTTTTTGACCCGTTTATGCCAATTTTGGACCATTTTTTGCCACCTGTAATGAATTTATTTGTCACTTCTCACACATATTTTCTACTTTCTGACCCCTTTTCCACTTTTTCTCCCCATTTTTAGCCCTTTTTCCCCATCTTTGCTGCATTTTGACCATTTTTCCCACCTTTAACCTAATTTTTTTTTTTGCTACTTCAAGCTGTTTTTTGCCACTTTTCACCAGTTAGATTGTGGCTCTTGCAAAGGTATTTATCAACAGTTTGGCTCTTTGGTTGAGTAACACTGAACTAGATGCTCCTTTTCCCCTTTAACCCAGAGGATTTAAAGGCCATCAATTCCTTCCAAAGAAATCAGACCACAGCACACTTTTCTCCTTTTTCTTATACTATTTAACCTTTATTCTATTAAATGTAATGTGCTTTTTCTCATGATATAACCTCTTTATTCACAAAATATTGTTTTCATCTCTAAAGTGGCCTAGTACTTTGACATTTCTATTATTTTGTTTAAGGCCTTTATCTGCCTCTTATGTCTTTTTATCTGTAATTTTGTTTGTTTTCTTTTCACATTTCCTTGTGAAAAATGGAAAAAGTGTCCTGGATGGATGCGTTGATATTTTCTTTGATTTATTTAATTTCTATAATTATGTTCCATAAATAATTGCTGATTTAAACCCAAGGACTTAAGGATTTCTAACAGAAGTTTGTCTTTCTGTCATGGTTTTTTTCTCCTCTCAGTTTTGTTGTCACAAACGGCGACTCGTCCCGCAGCGGTACCCTCCACTTCACCATCGAGCACGGGGACCGCATCCCGCCGACCCTCCACCGTAACACGGGTCTGCAGCTGCAGGACGGCTTCACGCAGACCGTCACAGCCGAGCAGCTGCAGCTGACCGATCCCGACACCGCCACCGCCAGCCTGAGCTTCATCATCACACAGCCGCCACGTTACGGTAAACTACTGCTGGGAGGCATCCCTCTGTCACCGCCGCTTAGATTCACCCAGACGGACGTGGACGAGATGAAGGTGGCGTACCGACATGATGCGAGAAGTCCCGCAGAGATCGACAGGTTTTACTTCCTGCCGACAGACGGGAGCAACAAAGGATACCTGGAGTTTGGACAGCTGAGGGAGGAGCCGGCGGTTTTTAACATCCAGGTGAGAAAAACACGGCAAGCTGAGTGAAAAACAGCAAGAAAAAAAAACTACAAGAGAAAACAAGACGGAGACAAGAATAAGATGCCAAAAAAATTCATAAAGACACACAGAGAGAAAAATCAGCCACAGAAAAATGAAGTAGTGTGCATCAAGAAGAAAAACAAATACAGAAAAGCACAGAGCAAAATAAGCACCAAGACAAAAACTAACCAAGAGAAAAATGCACAAAAAATACGAGGAAATGAACATGTTTAGAGAAAACAGTGAGCAGGGAGAAAAATGCACAGCTAAGAGGAAAATGCATCAAGAGAAAAAAGACAGAAACGTGCAAAAACCAAAGAGGGAAAAATCGAAAAAACATGCAAAGAAAATGTGCTGAGAGGAAAAGGTGCTGAGAGAAAAGGACTGAAAGAAACCATGCCAGGAAAGAAATACAGACTGGGAATAAAAATGACAGAAAAACAAGCTGAAAGTAAATGTGCGGAGAGAAATATGCTGAAAAACGTGCAGAATGAGAAAATGCTGAGAAACTGTGCAGAAATAAACACCCTGAGGAAAAAATACACAGAGAAGAAGAAAACTGACAGAGAGAAAAAGTGGCTGAAACTCATGAAAAAGGGCAAAAGTGGGATAAAAGAGGGAAAAATAGTCAAAATGTGACTGAAGAAGTGGTAAAAAATATGCTAAAAGCAGCAGAAATGGGTTAAATGTGGCAAAAAATGGGGACATAGGGGCACAATAGGCATACAATGGAGAAAACTGGGTAAAAAATGGCAAATATGGGTGCGAAGTCACATAAAATTGAGTTACAGGTGGTCAAAAGTGGCAAAAAATGAGTGAAAAGTGGCAAAAAGAACTGTTAAAAGGTGGGAAAATGGGGTAAAAGTGGCATTTGATGGAAAAAGCAGCTGAAATGGGCGAAAAATTGCAAAGAAGCAGGACGAAAGTGGCGAAAACTGATGAAAAGAGGCAAAGTGGGTTAAAAGTGGCAAAATTGGTCGAAAAGTTGCTTAAAGAAGTGGTGAAAATGGGCTAAAAACAGCGGAAATTGATTAAAAGTGGCAAAGGTTGACACTAAGCCAGCGGCACAAGCGTGGGGAACAGAGTCCATATTGAGCTTTTTCTTTTTTTAATCCTGTAGATTTCATCTCTACCAGTCATCTATACAGATGTTTTATTTCACTTTGTGCTGCAAGTAAATTGTAGTTTACCACAGATATTGAAAAATCTTTTTTATTATTTTTTTTCTTCAAAAGGAGAAAATAAGTTGAGAAAACAACCAAAGTTTAGTCATTAATTTATTATAGAGAAATGGAGTAAAACAAAAAATATAACAGATGTCATCTTAGGGCTTCCGTACATCATTCCTTTTCAGCCCTATATTTTTCCAAGCATGCTTTCCCGTTCCTCTGAAAACAGCTCCATGACCCAATTTTGGGTCCAACCCACCTGTTGAGAACCGCTGGTTCAGTGATAATGTTGCAGACATGACGGCCTGTTTCCCTGCTGCAGGCTAGAGAACTGTGGAGGGTTAATCTCAGAGCTTTTTCTTCCTCTAGGAGCCCTAAAACTACAAACTCAGGCCCTGATTTAAAGCAGAGTTATTCCATTAATAGAGCCTCAGAGGCTGCGCTCAAAGCGGTGGTGGGAGGAGTCGTTGCTGGCGTGTTGTTGTTGTCTGCCTCTCATGTGGACGGCTGACGCTCACAGATAAATATTTGAAGGTGAGCAGAGACGTCCCTACGCTCCCTCCCGTCACATGTTACCTGCTCAGAAACACAAACCATGCAGCCAGGTGGCTAACGCGCTGGCCGGGCCGACCGTCCCGGGGCTCTGAGAGACCAAGGTCTGTCTGTGATTGGACGATGTGTTTGGTGCTGTGTTTGTGAGGAAGGCTGTAGTTTTAACTGTGTGAGTATTCGAACATCTTCATGAATATTTGACACAAACACATTCACCACTGAGGAGGTCCAACAGAGGGTTTTAGTCTCTGATGAAACAAGAAGAGACAGGAAACGGATCATTTCTGCTTCAGACTCAAATGTAAAACACTGACATGGTGGAAGCATCTTTAAAAGCATTTTCTAAATAAAAATCTGGTTCCAACGTTTAAAAGAGCTCCAGAATTACTCCAGGGGATGTTCTATAAACCCGTCACCAAGACCAGATGGACTACAGAAGAACTGATTGGACTGTGATCAGGAATGGATCCACACTAAGAACACCACACTTGTGGACCTGGACCTGTCTGTGTGGTGGATCTTGATCCACTCCAAGTTCAGTCCAGGCCTTTTAAAGCTCCCCTATGTTCTGGAATCTGCTGTCTGGCATCTGAAGGCTGAGCTCATCTCTGTTGGTTGGTCTACTTTTCTTACCATGAGTGAACTTTCCAAGACTCTGCTCCGATACCGCTTCTGAGAACAGCCTGGCCTTTCAGCAGTGACCTTCTGTGGCTTACCCACCATCAATATGCTGTGACAGAGCCCTATCTGAGCAGCTTACCCTCTCATTAATGACCCACTGGGGCTTACCCTCCTTCAAATTAGTGTGACACAGCACTATCAGAGCAGCTTACCCTCTCATTAATGACCTTCTGTGGCTTACCCTCCTTGAATATTCCTTCAGCACTCTGAGAGCAGCCTTCCCTTTCACCTCTTTGTGAAGTCATGACAACGATTTTCATGGACTATAGTCAGGTCGGCAGTCTTCCACATGGTTGTTGTGTGAACTGAACCAGAGTGTAAGAAATAACTGACAAAAACTAAGACTTTTCCCTCACATCGTTATATTTTGGGATAGTGGAGTGTTGTTTTTTGTGAGCTGTAAGCCTTAATCATTAAGATGAAAACAAAAAAGTCTTGGGATACTGGGAGTATATGAAAATTTAACTTTTTGAATTAAGTTTTATTCAAAAATGTGTTGCTTTTTTTAACCTCTATGAGCTTTTTAACTGCTGCTCAGTGAAAGTCCAGTGTTGGTTTAAGAAGAAGAGCTTGGCGGTTATTCTGTGGAAGTTTTGGTAGAAATCAGACCTAGTATTTGGGGTTTGGGTCAAATCGATGCATAAAATAATGACCTTTGACCTCCAACATCCAATCAGTCCACCCTTCAGTCCAAACATATGTTTGAGATTTATAAATGGTTAATTATTTTTATTTTTCAGCATCAGTTTGTCTTCTTTCATGTATTCCTTTATTCTTGGAATTTCTGAGCTACAAGAGAAACAGATTATAACACATGACAAGAGCAACATCCAGTGGAGAAACACTGAACTGCACCTTCTAGTTTTGTCTCAGAAATAGATCTAGAACCCTCTCCTGCTGTGAAGAATGAGAAATCTGCTTGTTCATTGTTTGTTTTTGTTATTATTATATTTCTGTGTTTTTCTGTTTCTTTATCAGCAGCTCTTTCTTTATGTTTTTCTGCAGAAATGTAAATTAATCTTGGCATGAAAAATCACATGAATAAAATAGGAAAAAATTCAAGCAAAAACTTTAATCAAATTGTAAAATAACCCTCCAAAAGCTTTAAGAATTTAAAATTATCTGTGGTTTTGAGAATAGAAATTTTTAATATAATATAAATTTCGCATTGACATAAGTATCCAGACCCTTTACTCAGTACTTATTGAAACTCCTTTGGCAGTAATTTCAGCCTCCAGTCGTTTTGAATATGACCCAACAAGTTCTGCATTCCTGGATTGGAGGATTTTAAAATCTCAATAGACCAGACAAACTAATTTAAGCTTCATGGTATGTTCAGGTGCAGCAGGTTGATCGGACGCCTCCCGGTCTGACCACCAAGAGGAGCCCAAGCACCGTGGTAGACCTGGGTGGCGGTCGTTACGGCGTCTTCATCACCTCCAAACACCTGCAGGCCTCGGACCCTGACAGCCCCACAGAGGAGCTGGAGTTCTCCATCACCAGACCGCCTCACTTCGGCTACCTGGAGAACGCCGTCACAGGTGAGCTGAGTTTTACCTCACCACTAATCCAGGATGTTCGTGTGAGAATAGATTATTCTTATCCAACTCTCACTGTTCTCCCAGGAGCCTATGTTAAAGGTCGTTTCACGCAGCGAGACGTGGACCAGCGTGCTGTCGTGTTCGTCCTCCCCGCTGACATGGAGGTGACGGCCGACAGCTTCGAGTTTCGCCTCATCGACCCGGCAGGGAACACGGCGCTGCCTGAGATGTGGGTTTGTAGAAAGACCACGGTGATGCACAAAGACAGAAAACAGTAGATATCGTGGCAGGGTCCTGGATTAGTCAGGCTGCTTTCAGGATGTTAGAAGAAGCTGAACACCAGTTAACATGGTCACACATTAAACCGTTACACTGGTGGAGCATTTAAAGCCACTCTCGTTCGTGCATCAAGTTTGTTTACCTATATTTTTGTGAGTGCTGTCAAACATTTCATAAACCTGCTGCATGTCTCTTATTCTTTTCCTCCTGCTGATTCACAACCAACAGGCATGCAATACTGTTCTTTAGCTCTCAGCCCTCCTCCACCCCAGCATCCCCCTGTTACTCCAGCAGGGGGATTAAGATGCTTTTTGATTGTAAAATAAATCTGGAAGGATAGATCAGGTCGGAGCCTGGAGGCCAACTACAAGACATCTGGGTTTTTGACCTCTTCTGGTGCCTGTCATATTGAACTTACTGAGTGTCTCCTGCAGACTGGACCTGTCCTGGTCAAGGGTCGAGTTG